>NW_017674253.1:65727-68850 GCF_001879085.1 Nicotiana attenuata | reverse complement strand
GAGCCGGGGAAGGGTATGTAGTTGGAAGACTACTTTCAATTCAACCAATTTTTAGCTTTTCCCTTACCCACCAAAATATCCATTTTCAAAGAAAATGCATATTAATTACAATTATGCAAACTAAACACACAAAAATATATTCTTAAAAGTTAAGAGTTGGAACGAGTTTACCGAATTGCCGAACAACTTCTTGAAAATTGAAAATCGTTGAAGACTTGAAGACTTGAATACTTCAATTCACCAACTTCACAATTTTTCACGAAATTGCAATAATAAAATAAGCAATTATAGAAGAGAAATTAGATATAGATTGAGAGAGATTGAGATAGATTGATGAATTGGTGAGTAAAAATGAAAGAATGAGGGGGTATTTATAGTTGAGAATTGGGGAAAAGTGTAATTATATAAAGTTTGGGGTTAAAATAAAGTTTGGGGGCCAAATGGCTATTTTTTAAAATTCCAAACGGTTGAAAATTAAAGGCCAACGGCTAGATTTTAAAATCTGACCGTTGGCTATTTTTTTAAAAAAAAAAAACTTTTTTTTTTTTAAAAAATTTAAGCCGTTGGAGCCCGTTAGGACCGCTAGGCCCGGTTGAACCGGCCCAGGACCGCCTGCCGGTCCCGGGCTTAGCGGTCCCGGTCTCGTGGGCTACACGAGCAAGACCGGCCCGTCACGGGCTTCTTACCCATTAAGGGACCGGCCCACCAGGACCGGCCCGCCGGGACCGTTTAGCCCGTTAGGACCGCGGGCCCGGTCCGGTCCCGGTCCCAGACCGGCCCACCAACAGCCTTACCCGAGGCTTTATGAATATTCCCCGAGTGAGAACTGGCTCGAACTTGGGTAGCCCTTGGGCTTAATAGTCAAGCGAGCGTTTGCTCGAACTCGAAGTAGAGATAGCCCTGAGGCTTTATGAATAGTCCCCGCGTGAGAACTGGCTCGAACTCGGGTAGCCCTTGGGCTTAATAGTCGAGCGAGCGTTTGCTCGAACTCGAACTAGAGATAGCCTTGAGGCCTTATGAATAGTCCCAGAGTGAGAACTGGCTGGAACTCGGGTAGCCCTTGGGCTTAATAGTCGAGCGAGCGTTTGCTCGAACTCAAAGTAGAGATAGCCCTGAGGCCATATGAATAATCCCCGAGTGAGAATTGGCTTGAACTCGGGTAGCCCTTGGGCTTAATAATCGAGCGAGCGTTTGCTCGAACTCGAAGTAGAGATAGCCCTGAGGCTTTATGAATAGTCCCCGAGTGAGAACTGCTCGAACTCGGGTAGCCCTTGGGCTTAATAGTCGAGCAAGCGTTTGCTCGAACTCGAAGTAGAGATAGCCTTGAGGCCTTATGAATAGTCCCCGAGTGAGAACTGGCTCGAACTCGGGTAGCCCTTGGGCTTAATGTTCGAGCGAGCGTTTGCTCAAACTCGAAGTAGAGATAGCCTTGAGGCCTTATGAATAGTCCCCGAGTGAGAACTGGCTCAAACTCGGGTAGCCCTTGGGCTTAATAGTCGAGCGAGCGCTTGCTAGATCTCGCCTCGTAGACTGTTCTTTAATTATTTCTGACAATCTGGTTCCCGATGTTTTTGTCTTGACGTCAATCATCATGACATAAGAGGTTGAAGAGACTGAAGGGTTGCTTTTTGTACGACGTCTAGAAGCATTAATTGTAGGCGGCCAATAGTCGGCTTTTTGGCTTCCGTAGCACATTCAAACGATCTTTATAAATAGACAAACCCCATGACCTTGTGGATATCATTCTCTTAGTGCTTCCAAAATTTTTATTTAGCCTTTTTCAATTTCCTTGAACTCTCCCTTCTTTTTTCCATTAGTATTTTCCGTCTTTTTTGATCTTCCGCTTTAGAGATGGCAAAAACTTCTAAAACTGTTCCTCAAAAGGAAAAGGCTTCATCGTCTTCTCGAGCGACCAAAGGTAAACCGGTAGTTCCTCCTAGTATCGAGGAGTGTACCCCCGGGCCTTGTGATACATCTTCCGACTTCCAGGTTGAAAACCCTTCCTCCGTTCCGGGACGGTGCGAACCCATGTCTCGGTATATCAGTTTAATAATTGAGGTTAAGAAAGTGAAAGCCGACTGCTGTTGAGGGGAGGCGGTGCTAGTAGAGATTCCTTCACGAGGAGAAGACATAACCACACACAAAGACGGGTTCCTTAGTGTATACACATATCCTTTCACCCTAGGCCCGGTGGGAGCCTCTTTACCATCGATAGATCCAGTGATCCTCGATTTATGCAGTCAATATCAGGTGACACTTGGACAAATCTACCCATCGTTCTGGCGCATTGTTTACATGATTAGGTACTTCTCAAGCATGGTCGAGGGGATGTCTTTTACCGTCGACCATCTAATTAGACTGTATAGCCCCCGACTTTATCGAGGTGGCCTGATTAAGCTGAAACGTCAATCCCCGAAGGACTTTTTTGCTAGCATCGATAAAGACAAAGATTGAGGGTGGATGAGTCGCTTTGTCCGAGTCAGGACCTCGGACCTGATCCCTGCTGAGAGAATGTCATTTGCCGAAAAATGGAATATGAATCGTAAGTAAACGCGTTCCTTTGATCGGATACCTTTTCCTGACTTTGAATTAACTTTCTTTATTGAAACAGCTGTTGAGTGGTATCCCAGTGCTGTCAACGATCTTCCGGGCTGGGTCCGACGACTTGATTTTATCTGCCCATATGCCAAGCGTATGTGGCGCGATCTGGCTAAGACCCGCTGGGAGGCCAAAAATCACGGTGAGTTTTTACCTTTGTTCACACTTGAGCTCTTTAGAGATGATATCTCTCCCTAGTATTCTCATCCTTTGTGCCTATGTAGGCCTTGGAGAGGCCGTTTTAATGAGGAAACCCCCTCTTGGGAAGCAGACACCCCAAAGCCTGCCAAGGAGATGAACAGAAAGAATAAATCACCGGTCGGGTCCCCAAAGTCAAAAAGGACTAAGGCTCAAAAGCCCGAGGCCGATTCGGTGTCCTCAACTCGGGAAATGGCCGAAGATTTTTGTGCCGAGGGCGAAGAGGGTGATGACTGTGAGCACGTGATTTTTGTCTCGCTTGAATTATTCCTATAGAATACATAAAATTAGGATTTTTTTTTTCCTTTAATTATTTGATTTTTAGGA
>NW_017674253.1:55042-57835 GCF_001879085.1 Nicotiana attenuata | reverse complement strand
AAAGGAAGTGTGGAAATGTCTACAGAAATGACTTTGCCCGCAGTCCCCATCTCTGAAGATAGCCCCATCTCGGGGGTCCCGGCCTCTGAATCTTTTACAGCTGAAGAAAATCGGATCTTGCGCCTGCGACTGATGGAAATGTGGGATGCTTGGAACAATGGAAAGGAACCCCCAAGCAATATTCCCGGATTCCCAGAGTTATTCCCTAGAGCTGGAGGTGCTACTACGGTCCCTATCAGTCATCCTCCTACCCCTTTTGGGCAACCTACCATGACCGCTCATTTCGTTGGAATGCCTTCTGAGGTTCGCCCCCAGGTGTCCCCAGCGGGAGCGGTTCCTAACATCTTCACTGCCCCACCATGCCCTGCTACAACACAACCTTCGCTGCCAAGGCCCGCCTTTGATCCCTCAGCATTCACATTCCAAAACCCTGTATTTCCGTCAGATCCTCCTCAATATCCCACATATAATTACTCCCAGCCACCCCCATACGAGCTTACACCAGGGCAGGACAAAACCCCCAAAGACCCAGAGCAGGATGAAATGGCAAAGAGAATGAGAAGCATTGAGCAGAGCTTGAAAAACATGCAAGGATTGAGCGGGCAAAAGAGTGTCTCATACACGGATCTATGTATGTTCCCTCATGTACACTTGCCTTCAGGGTTCAAAACACCAAAATTTGAGAAGTATGACGGACACGGTGACCCCATTGCTCACCTAAAGAAGTATTGCAATCAGTTACGGGGGGCCGGTAGCAAAGAAGAGCTGTTGATGGCATATTTTGGAGAAAGCTTGGTTGGTATCGCTTCAGAATGGTACATGGATCAAGATGCCTCGCGTTGGCATATTTGGGATGATCTGGCCCGAGACTTTGTTCGACAATTTCAGTACAACATAGACATCGCGCCGGACAGGAACTCTTTGGCAAATCTTAAGAAGAAGCCTTCAGAAAGCTTCCGTGAATATGCAATTAAGTGGCGCGAACAGGCGTCGAGAGTGAAACCTCCAATGGATGAGGTAGAGATGGTCACTGTTTTCCTCCAAGCCCAGGAAGCAGACTATTTTCAGAATATGATGTCCGCCATGGGTAAACCTTTCGCCGAGGCAATAAAAATCGGAGAGATGGTAGAGAATGGGTTAAAAACGGGTAGAATCTTGAGCCAGTCAGCCATAAGGGCCACCTCCCAAGCCATCCAAGGCGGGTCTGGAGGAATGGCCAAAGGCAGAAAGAAAGAAGAAACAGTGATGGTGGCCTCGGAGGGAAGAAGGTATCGGGCTCCTAGACCGGTGTTCTCTGAAAGAACCCCTCAACACTATTACCCTCATACTGGTATGGCCTATGCTCCTGCACCTTATGCGGTCATGAATGCACAACCTTTCGGCCGACCGCAACCACAAGCTAACCGAAATCCACCTCCATTCCAAAGAAATCAACCTCCTTACCAGAACCAATATAATCCCCGACCACCGCAGAATAACTTTCGTCCCCGAGAACCGCCCAGGAGACCAAATTTTACACCGATCGGTGAACCCTATTCCAGTTTGTTCCCGAAACTCGTTCAGATGAATTTGCTGCAGCCTATTCCCCAAAACAGGCAAAACCCCGAGTCTTCATCTTATCAACGAGGGGTCCATTGTGCTTACCATTCAGGAGCCGAAGGGCATAGTACTGATAACTGCTGGACAATGAAGAAGGCTGTGGAAGATTTGATTGAACAAGGGAAAATAGTGTTGAGGGATGAAGAAGCCCCGAATATGACCAATAACCCGTTGCCCGCTCACAACAATGGGCCGGTAATCGGTATGATTTGTGAAGACAGGGAATTTGATCCGGCTTTGAAAGCCATAGTTGCTATTGCCGATGCAGAAAAGAAGCCCAAGTTACTCCCGAAGCAAGGAAAAGGGGAGAAGGAGAATAAAACTGTCAAAACTGAACTTGAAAAGAAACCTGAGACAAAAGTAGAAATGGACTCTCTTAAGAATGGAATTCTCTATGTTCCGCGGGGACGCCAAGAAAAACCATTGGTTGTCACTGTTCCGAGGAGAGCCGAGATAAAAGGGGAAACACCAATATATGTACCAAAAGGAGCCTATGTGGTACGGGGGACAATTAAACCGCCTCGGCTGAGTGAGCCAATGGTCATTGGACGCGTACCACAGAAGCCAATGACAGACCCCTCTGCAGTACCATGGAACTATCAGCAAACAGTGGTCACATACAAGGGCAAAGAAATTTCGGGGGAACTCCCAGGGAAGAACTCTGTTGAGAAATACTCGAATGTGCAGGAAGTGAACAATGCCGCTCGAAAGCGTTTTCCATCCAAGAGGCCAGTGAGTGCTGAAGAAGCAGAAGCCTTCTTCCAGAAAATGAAGATGCCTGATTATGAGACAGTGGATCAATTAAGAAAGTACCCTGAACAGGTGTCCCTGCTCTCATTAGTGACAAAATCCGCCGAACATCAGAAGATCTTGATGAAAACTTTGAATGAGGCATACGTGCCAAACGAAACTTCAGTCGAGCAGCTCGAAAGGATGGCGGAAAGGTTTTTTGCCATCAACCAACTCTCTTTTAGTAAGAATGACTTGCCTCCTGAAGGCGCAGCCCATAACAAAGCCTTGCATCTGACCGTCAAGTGTGAGGGTTACTATGTCAAACGAGTCATGGTGGATGGAGGATCGGGGGTTGACATCTGCCCACTCTCCACATTGCAGAGGATGGAGATCGGGACAGAAAAGATTCGCCCGAATAATGTTTGTGTAAGGGCTTTTGATGGTATTAAGAGGGATACCATC
>NW_017674253.1:47847-51495 GCF_001879085.1 Nicotiana attenuata | reverse complement strand
CTTCAATGTTGCCTTACCCAGGCAATGCCCATATTGACCCTTTAGAGATTCAAATCAAAGAAAAGCACGGGTATTGTAATACAGTTGAGGTGGAACCAAGTGGTCAGCCCTGGTATCATGATATCAAGAGATTTTTGAAAACACAGGAATACCCTGAGCAGGCCACCGGAGATCAGAAGAGAACCATTAGACGACATGCGAGTGGTTTCTTTTTAAGTGGTGATGTTTTGTATAAAAGAACCCCGGACCTCAATTTGCTAAGATGTGTTGACGCCGAGGAAGCTGGAAGAATTATGCATGAAGTGCACGCAGGAGTATGCGGACCTCATATGAATGGTTATGTGTTGGCAAAGAAAATTTTGCGAGCCGGGTATTACTGGATAACCATGGAGAAGGACTGTTTCAGTTTTGTTCGGAAATGTCATCAATGCCAGGTGCACGGCGACTTGATTCATGCACCTCCGATAGAACTCCATCCGATGTCAGCACCTTGGCCGTTTGTCGCTTGGGGCATGGATGTCATTGGGCCGATCGAGCCGAAAGCTTCGAATGGGCATAGGTTCATACTGGTAGCAATCGACTATTTCACAAAATGGGTTGAAGCCATCACCCTCAAGTCAGTCACCAAGAAAGCCGTGGTAGACTTTGTGCACTCCAATCTCATTTGCCGCTTTGGCATTCCTGCAACTATTATTACCGACAATGCAGCTAACTTGAACAGTCGCCTGATGGAGGAGGTATGTGAACAATTCAAGATAACGCATAGAAACTCAACTCCCTATCGGCCAAAAGCCAATGGTGCTGTCGAGGCAGCAAATAAGAACATCAAGAAGATTTTGAGAAAGATGATTCAAAGCTCCCGGCAATGGCATGAAAAGCTACCCTTCGCATTACTTGGATATCGCACCACAGTACGTACATCAATTGGAGCAACACCGTACTTGTTAGTTTACGGTACTGAAGCAGTCATACCTGCAGAAGTGGAAATTCCTTCACTCCGGATAATCGTTGAGGCGGAGATTGAGGATAGTGAATGGGTTAAAACCCGACTAGAGCAATTGTCATTAATTGATGAAAAACGGATGGCCGCAGTTTGTCACGGACAGCTGTACCAACAAAGAATGGCCCGTGCCTATAATAAGAAAGTGCGTCCCAGGAATTTCGAAGTGGGACAGCTGGTACTCAGACGCATCCTCCCTCATCATCAGGAAGCAAAAGGGAAGTTTGCCCCTAATTGGAAAGGTCCATACATTATCCGGAAAATATTGCCAAGAGGAGCACTGTATCTGGGAGACATCGAAGGGAATGATCCTGAGACAGCAGTCAATGCAGATGCAGTAAAAAGGTACTACGTCTAATCCTCATGCGGCAATGGCTTTTGTGTAATTTAGATGACGAAGGCTTTCTTTCTCGCTATCCAAACACTATCAACCCTTCGTAAACCCATTTCAGCCGGTCACCCTTCTTTGGCTACCCTCTTTGGAACCCAGAAGTATTATAAAAAAAAAAAAAAAAAAGAAAAGAAAGAAAATATGATGAAAAGAAAAAGAAAAGAAAAGAAAAAAAAAAGAAAGAAAATATGATGAAAAGAAAAAGAAAAGAAAAAAAAACAAACAAACAAAACAAAACAACAAAAACAAATGTTTTTGAACTACGTCTGACTTGATTCCGAAAGGATACGTAGGCAGCCTCTCCCTAAGGTTCAGTCACACCAAAACAAAAGTCACAATTTTCCCAAAAGATGAAACTAGGGCAGATGATATAATGGTTCGGCCATGAATCCGCTGAAATGGTTCCAAAGTTGTAGTTCCGCCCAAAATTCCTTTCACCCCAAAGTCCTCGTCCAAGTCCTTCCGATCAATTGACAAAGGCGTGGGAATTGAAAAGCAACATTGTTGGAAGCTGGTATAGTCCAAATTGAGAGATATAAAATGAGAGAGTCTTATCAGTGAAAACCTTCGGGCACCATAAGGCGACGGTGAGAAGAGAAATTGAAAATGAGAGAGTCCGTTGGGTGAAAACTCGCAAAGAGCACTATCGGGCGACGGTGAGAAGAGAAATGAGAGAGGTCGATTGGCGAAAACTCGCAAAGGGCGCTGTCGGCGGAAAAGAAGACATCTCACCACTAAAAGAGTCCTGGCAAGGTTCCCTGGTTTTGAAATGTAGATCAATGGGTCCACGAGAAGCTGGAAAGTTTTGTGTCGGGCATCCAGTCCAAGAAGCATGTCATGTCATTTGAAGCCAGCATGCACCCCAGATAAGTCCTTCTTTTCCCCCCGAAAGGGACGCTTCTCTTTAAACTCATATGCTTGCCTTTTGTATATCTCTTCTTTGAATCCCTTTCTCCGTAAACTATTACAAAGAAAAGGTGGCAGGACCGGTTTCACAGGGCTCCGCCTGGTCAGAGTCAAAGAAATACCCAGCCTCAGTGAGTGCGTCAGGCCAATCTCGATTGACCATAATGGTTGATGCTTTCGAAGCAAGAACATTGGAAAAGAAAGGAAGTCGAAGGCAAAGGTTCCAAAGGCAGAATAAAGTGAAAAGGCTAAAGCCCACACGGGCGAGTCATCATGAAGTCCTAAGGCTGGACCCGGTCGGTTTGAAAAGAAATTCACCCTCAAGGCGATAAGCAGCAAAGTTCTCAACGGAAATGGGGCCGGGACCAAGCAATCAATAGGATCAAGGCCACAAAACCAACCACCGTTTCAAACTAACAAATTGTTATCTGTTGAAAACAGGTTTGATTCAAAGCAACCGTGCAAGAAGCAGGTGCAGTCCAAAAAGAAATGAAATGCGCAAGCGCTGAAACAACTCTGCAGCAGGAAAACGACCAAAAAGGAAGTTTCACCCTCCCCAAGTTCTTTCATGTATTTTGCTATATAAAAGGAGAAACATGAAAAAGGAAAAACAAAAGATAGAAGAAAGAAGAAAAGAAGTTAAAATAAAAATCCCAAAAAGAAAAATAAATCATGATAGCATAGGATCCCATTCCTTAAATATCCCGGCCAAAAATCGAGGATCTCCCGGCACAAAAACCGTGGAGCTTTTTCTTTCCCAAATCCCGGAACAAAAACCGAGGATCTCCCGGCACAAAAACCGTGGAGCTTTTTCTTTCCAAATCCCGGAACAAAAACCGAGGATCTCCCGGCACAAAAACCGTGGAGCTTTTTCTTTCCAAATCCCGGAACAAAAACCGAGGATCTCCCGGCACAAAAACCGTGGAGCTTTTTCTTTCCCAAATCCCGGAACAAAAACCGAGGATCTCCCGGCACAAAAACCGTGGAGCTTTTTCTTTCCCAAATCCCGGAACAAAAACCGAGGATCTCCCGGCACAAAACCGTGGAGCTTTTTCTTTTCAAATCCCATCTCCCGGCACAAAAACCGTGGAGCTTTTTCTTTTCAAAATCCCGGAACAAAAACCGAGGATCTCCCGGCACAAAAACCGTGGAGCTTTTTCTTTCCAAATCCCGGAACAAAAACCGAGGATCTCCCGGCACAAAAACCGTGGAGCTTTTTCTTTTCAAAATCCCGGAACAAAAACCGAGGATCTCCCGGCACAAAAACCGTGGAGCTTTTTCTTTCCAAAATCCCGGAACAAAAACCGAGGATCTCCCGGCACAAAAACCGTGGAGCTTTTTCTTTCCAAAT
>NW_017674253.1:41219-43187 GCF_001879085.1 Nicotiana attenuata | reverse complement strand
TGATCCAAAAACACGCTCTTAAACGGCGTTCACTTTCGTAAAAACAAAATAAACTAAAAGTGGTAAATAATCTTAAAATTGCACTATAGGTTTAAATATGTATAAAAGCCAGATTTTTAGCCATTTATAATAATTTAAGCGACCGTGCTAGAACCACGGGATCCGGGGGTGCCTAACACCTTCCCTCGGGTCAACAGAATTCCTTATTCAGAATTTCTGGTTCGCAGACTCCAATTGGGAAGTCGAATTTTTCCTCGATTTGGGATTTAAATTAAACCGGTGACTTGGGACACCAAAAGCCAACCCTATCCCAAGTGGCGACTCTAAAAATAAATAAATAATCCCATTTCGAATAATGTCACTTTAAATGAAAAAACTCCCTTATGCATTATCCTTCGGGGTAGGTGTGTAAAAAAGGAGGTGTGACAATGACTACCAGTTGGCATCTAGAGGGAGAAGAAATGTTGCTGCCTCGAAGTCTGCTGAGCCGAAGGTGGTTGAGTCGGAGGCTGCCGGGGTGGTCCCGACCCGAGACGAGGGGTTTATTGAGGGGAGCTCGGATGAAGTTCCCGACCCGACCAATGATCCAAGCACATCGGGTGTCGAGGGGCACCTGGTCGATGGACCTGAAAAAACCAATGATGAAGCACTTCGAAAGGAGGAGAGGGCCCCCGTTGAACCAGCCGAGGTGATCAATGTAGATGAGCCTCTGCAGGGCCCATCATTCTCTTCTGGGCAAATACGGGATGCCCAAAATATGAAAATTCTCGCCGAGGGGGCATCCCCCGAAGAGGACAGTATGTTTGAAGGATGTTTTGACGGGGTTGAGGAAGGCCCCGATATTGACACCTCATTGATCTTTGAAGAAGCCGAGAAGCTTCGAGAACAGGTAATCTTGACTTGACCGTTGTATTCTGTGTTTTGATTCTTGCTTTCCCGACTCTCTTCTTCTGTGCTTTCAGGCCTTAAAGCTTTCCAATCAAGCCTTCTCCAAGTCAAAAGCGGAGTTGGCTCGCTGTGAGGACGAATTTAGGAAGCTCGTTTCTGAATTGGGCGAACTTAAGGCCCTTCATGCCCAAAAGGAGGGGGAGCTAGGTGATCTTGGAGCACATTTGGAGCGGGTATCTCGAGAGCGCGCCAGTCTTGATGAGCAGGTAATACGACCCTCGTGGGCTTATTTTTGTGCTTCAGTCAATTGAGTGTTTGATATCTTAATTTGGCTTTTTCAGCTCAAACAAAAAATTAATTTAATGCGAGAGGAGCTTAGAGTCAGAGATACCGAAATTCTTGGGTTGAAGCAGCGCGTGGATACGGTGTCTTCCGATAAAGAAACTCTTCGAGAGAAGCTGGCCTCGGTTGAATGTCAACTTCAAGGGGCGAGGGAGGAAAGCTGCAAGTACAAAGACCTCCATACTGAACTAGTCGCTGAGCTATCTGTAGCTAAGTCTGAAGCCGCTGAGCTCATGTCCTCATACAGAAAAGATGCTGATGCTGCAAATGCTCGAGCCAGGAAGGTATCCGAAGAGGCCGAGCTTAATCTGTCCCGAGCCCTAGAACATGCCCGATTAAGATCTAGGAGACAAGCTCTTGAGGATATATATGCAGAGGGCATCGATTTATCTAATGAGATCGATAGGGTGAAGGCCATGGAGGAAGAATCGGCAACTCTGCTTTCTTCTGATGATGATTCAGCCAGTGATTCGACCAGCGGCTCGGAAGGTGATGAAGACGAAAGTGGATTCCCCGAGGGGGAGGAGGCCATCGATGTTCCAGGGGTCTAGGGCCAGGCCGTTGGAGGCACAACTTTCGAGGGAGCTCCGTCCGATTAAGCAACCCCGGTGATAGATTAGGTTTTCATTCGTTCCTTTTTGTGTAAGGGCTCCAGGTGTGAGCCTTGTAAATGTGACTTCGAGAAACCTTATCGTATATATATATATATATATATATATATATATATATATATATATA
>NW_017674253.1:4575-41199 GCF_001879085.1 Nicotiana attenuata | reverse complement strand
TATATATATATATGAATTTTTGCCTATCGTAATTTCTTGTTTTCCCTTTGCCCTTTTGGAATAAATTTTGATGCTTGTTGATAACCAGTTCGGTGTGTCGAACTTATGATATAAACCCTTAGGTTTTCATGCTCGATGAGTAATTGATGATAATTAACCGTCCAGGGTTCGGTCTCGAATCAAGTTTTGACTCAGACTCATTGACACTTAGGTTTTCAACATACTGGCCCTTAGGCTCTTACATATTGGCCCTTAGGCTCTTTAGGCTGGCCCTTAGGCTCTTTCTAGATCGGGTCGATGCGACCTCTAATATGGCTATAGTTCTCCCTCATTTCGACTAAAGACTTTTGAAGTTTTGATTATGCCTTGGCATGTTTCATTGTTCATTCGACTTTTTGGCGGCTCAAACGAGAACCTCGATTATGAGTCGATATGTGACGATAGCTGAGTACCTCGGGAGGCCCGCTCGAAGGTTGTGTTTTCGAAACCTTTTCATCGAAGGCTGATTTTTTTGAAGCCTTTTTATCGAAGGCCGATTGTTTTCGAAGCCTTTTTATTGTTCGGAGCTGATATTATCGAAGCTCCTTTGCTTATGCCGAGGGTAGCCTGATTAACCGGTTCTTTTTTCGAAGTATTTGGAGGCTTTTAGTTTTAGAGCGGCAGTCGGACGTCTCCGAGGCGTGTAAATTCGGTCGTAGCCTTTTGTTTGGCCGTAGCCTTTAATTGGGCGTAGCCCTTAGTCCCCGTGTGCGGTGACCTTGGCATCTATTGTCACACCTCCTTTTTCTACCCCGGAAAGGGGTATAGGGGAATTTTTCCAATTAAAGTGACAATAATCCAAAACGGGATTATTTATTCAGATTCAGAGTCGTCACTTGAGATAATTAATGGTGTCCCAAGTCACCGGTTTAAAATCCCGAATCGAGGAAGTTTGACTCTGTTTTACAATCCACGAAACACAGAAATCCGGGTGAGGAATTCTATTAACCCAGGAGAAAGTGTTAGGCATTCTCGGGTTCTGTGGTTTTAGCACGGTCGCTCAGCTATTAATTATTGGCCTAGTTATCTAATTATTAACATTATTAGTTGTTATGGCCGGGTCACATAAATGTGCCCCCGAATTTGGAAATTATATACCATAACTACATCACGAGAACCGTACCCGTAGCTATGATAATTTTCATTATTGCGCGCCTAAAGCAAACTACGATGTTTATGAATATTAACGGCCTAAGTATGCTCATAGCGATTTTAAAGCAAAAAAGAGTGAAACCACATAAAAATTTTCTTTTTCTCCGTGATTTCTTTCATTAGTATTCAAACCCCTCGGCCCATTCCATACAAAGGAATACGTGAACAGTGGCAGATGTGTACCAAATAAACAAAGTCAAACACCCAAACAGAGAAAGCATCTAAGACAAAATAATCATCTAAAGATATGACAATAGAACTGGCAAAGAGGTTGGATTCTATTGCTATGGATGATAACAGTGAGTGGACTTTTCACATGGAAATTCTTACAGTATAGGCAAAAGGCAGCATTCCAAGTCATGGGATATTGCTTGCCAAAAGCTAAAGGTGCTGCATAAACTCTTAAAATAAACATGGCACTCATTCTTCTACCGGTTTGTCGTAGCTCATTAACTAAGCTAAAGTCTACAAGAGCCAGGCTATTTATCCCTTTCGACGATAATATCAATTTTCACAAGGTGAGCAGAATAATATTCACCGATATTAGTACTTTGAAGTTTATAATCAATGCAATTATCTTCTGAAGGGTGTCATATCTATTGGCAGATTATTGCATTTGCCATAGGAGTTGGAGTAGTATTTCATGCAGGGAATCATTTACCGTGTGATTTTAAACAAACCAATCAAGAAAACATGACCATTCAAATCCATAAAATTCAAACCGTTTACAAGATTAGATAACAAGCAAAAAATTAAAGAAAACAGAGTGAGAGTTGGACCTTTATGAACGAATTGAAACTCAAACCTCAAACCGGAAACAAAGAACAATGATCTCAAATCGAACCTCGACGGAACCTCATAGAATCTCTGACCGGACTGTCGCGCCTCTCGGACGGCAACTTCTACGATCGAACACCCGTTTCAACTCCACTCCGTTCTGGAAGCCAAGATCAAAAGAACAGCTAGAATTTTCATTATATTTTCGAGTTTGAAATCAAAACTGAAGCTAAAATCAACTGAAATCTTCTCCTTAAAATCGATGAACTAAGATGAAATCAGAAAAGTGAAAATCAGAATCAAAAGCCAAAAACCCCAAATCCCGTGTTCTATTTTCGTCACTCCCTCTCAATCTCGTGGCATTGAGCAGCGGCAGATGGGTTTTCAATGAGTGAGGGTGGCTGCTTTGGTGTCTCAGGCGAATGGGGTGTGGTAAGGGAAACCGGTCAAGAAGAAGCAGGTCAGAGGTAGTCGTTGAGTGGTTAGCGTGAGGGTGGCTGCCGCTGGTTTTTGTTTTTGTCGTGAGGGTGGAGTGGTGTTGTGAAGATGAAGGAGAGAAAGTCTGATGGGGGGGGGGGGGTCCCTCTAGGTAAAAATGACTAACCTCTCTTGTCTAGGTTTTGTCTAGTTTTATTAGAATTTTAGGGTTAGGTTAGTGGGTATTGGTCCTAGGATTATGGGCTAGATCCGAAATGGGCCAAATTTGGCCAAATATACCTTTAAAAGTGGTCATTTAACTCTAGTAGACTAAAAATATTAGTTCCTAAAATAGCAACTACAAAAATATGAAATCATTTCTAATTAATTAAAGTAGAATTAAAAATTAATTAGCTAAATAAAAGAGAATATTTTTTGTAATTTTTATTTTTGTGACAAAATAAAGTAAAAGAGTCAAAACTAATTGAAATAGCGATATTAGGCCTAAACTAAATATGTATATGCTAAAATATATAAAATCTTGGAGAGGGTCAAAAATCACATGCCTACATCTGCCCCTCTTTGACTGGAAACGCGAACAGTTTTCAGACAAAGAACGACAAGACAGGTTTTTTACCCGACCCTTATTTAGAGAGACCAAATACTAAGAGAAAGGAGAATGTGACTGAGCCCTGGTATCTGAGCTGCCTACATATCCTTGGCTATAAAGGAATCAGGCCACGTGTAGTTTAGAAGTAGGAATAGTGATGGAGTATACCGAGGTCCAGAGCTGATTGAGGTGCCGTTCCGTCGAGGTTCCGGTCCGCGGTCCTATTATTACATCAAAATCAAAAAATGAAAAAGACCAACTAAGCCTGTCAACTACGAGTTACAAAATTCTTATCTATAAGTCTTCTGAAGCTTGATCGTGAGTCTTGAATGGTTCTTCATGCAGACTTTAGATTTGAACCTCGACGCTTGCTAGCTGCAGGTGCTAGCTCATTCTTCTTCAACTTTTTTCGGATCAAAACGGGACATGTAGTGCTCGTGACTTCAGCCATGTCTTGAGCAACTCACATCTTTCTTTGCTTCTGTATTTTGGATTTAGTTTTTTTCTTTTCTTTCATTCTGGATTGAGACTACCTCTGTTGGTCACCTCGGCCTGCTGACTCGCATTCTTGCCGCAAACTTCTGCTACTTCACTTGAATTGAATTCTGAAATGACTTCCCTTGTTCTCCAAGTGGGCGCCTACAACTAACTTGAAACTTGAAATAATTCCAACACAAATTCCCTTGTTTTCCAGGTGGGTGCCTGCAATCAAAACAACAGAACAAACAAAATTTTCTGCCCTAGTTTGCACTTGGAAGATTTGTGAGTTGTTAGCAAAACTGTAAAACACTTGTGCTATTGATGCAATGATGAGAGTAAACTAAAGGCTCGACTAGGATGTGCGTCTCCTGTGAGTAAACCAAGAAAATTTGACTAGCAAATGCATCTACTAAAAATAAAACCCGAATGACCCAGATTAGGAAGTGCGTCTCCTACAAGTAAAACTTGTATGAACCAAAACCAGGAAGTGCGTCTCCTAAGGGTGAAATCTCAATTTAGGAAGTGCGTCTCCTAAAAGAATAACTTGAAAGACCTTGATTAGGACGTCTCCTATGGGTGAAACTTGAATGAACCAAACTAGGAAATGCGTCTCCTAGGGCTGAACTTAAGTGACCTAAACTAGGAAGTGCGTCTCCTAGGGTAAAATCTCAATTTAGGAAGTGAGTCTCCTAAAGGTATATCCTGAAAAATCCATACTAGGAAGTGCGTCTCCTAGGGGTGGAACTTCAATGACTCAAACTAGGAAGTGCGTCTCCTAGGAATGAACTTAAATAACCCAAAACTAGGAAGTGCGTCTCCTAGGGGTAAACTCTCAATTTAGGAAGTGCATCTCCTAAAACAAAATATAACTTGAAATACCCAGACTAGGAAGTGCGTCTCCTAGGGGTGAAACTTCAATGACTGAAACTAGGAAGTGCATCTCCTAGAGATGAATTTAAATGACCAAAGCGAGGAAATGCGTCTCCTAACAAGTATAATCTGAAAGACCCCTACTAGGAAGTGCGTCTCCTAACAGGTAAAACTTCAACGACTCCAACTAGGACGTGTGTCTCCTAGGGATGAATTTAAAAGACCAAAACTAGGAAGTGCGTCTCCTAGGGGTGGAATCTCAATGTAGGAACTGCATCTCCTAAAGCAAAAATATAACTTGAAAGACCTAAACTAGGAAGTGCATCTCCTAGGGGTGAAACTTCAATGACTCAAACTAGGAAGTGCGTCTCCTAGGAATGAATTTAAATGACCAAAGCTAGGAAGTGCGTCTCCTAACAAGTATAATCTGAAAGACCCCTGCTAGGAAGTGCGTCTCCTAACGGGTAAAACTTTAATGATTCAAACCAGGAAGTGCGTCTCCTAGGGGAAAAACTCAATGTAGGAAGTGCGTCTCCTAAAACAAAACATAACTTGAAAGACCAGGCTAGGAAGTGCGTCTCCTAAGGGTGAAACCTCAATTTAGAAAGTGCATCTCCTACAACAAAAATATAACTTGAAATCCCAGACTAGGAAGTGTTTCTCTTAGGGGTAAAACCTCAGTGACTCAAACTCATATGATCCAAACTAGGAAGTGCGTCTCCTAGGGGTGGAATCTCAATTTAGGAAGTGCGTCTCCTAAAATAAAAGTATAACTTTAAAGACCCAGACTAGGAAGTGCTTCTCCTAGGGGTGATGTGTGATCTTCTTAATAGCCTTTGCGTAAGCAAAATTGGGGCATTACACCTGAAAAATTCAAGCTTCCAAGCTTTGATATGAACATAGCTTTCATCCCTGTTTTAGACAAAGAAAACTTGTGAGTTTAAACATGGTGGTTGGTTTGTGGCCTTGACTTTGAGGGCGATCGCTCCTTCACTTGCCATGATAACTTTGATTTCAACCGGGAAGACCTTGCCTGTTATCGACTAACCATTTTCTTTCAACCCTTATCATAGAAAACACCTACGATTCATTCGAGCCCAATATCCTATATCTGTTGCAGTTTGCTCATGAATTGACATTTACCGAACCTTTGCATTTCACCTGAATCCCAAAGCACGTTGATTGTTACCAACTTAGTGCGCATACTGATCTTTCTTGACTTATGCCACTTTGATGTGCAAGCCAGATTTTGTTTTGTGCAATTGGAAAGCTGGTAGCAAATTTTGAAGTCATTTCTCACTTGTTCTGACCAAACAGACTCAAGAAAAGGAAGTAAACAAGACAAAAGGAACTGAGTAAGGGACAATGGAAAGAGATGATACCTAACAAGAAAATTACAAAGCAGAAACTTATTAGATGTGGATACCAACTCTATTGACCATGACATGCACTTTTGGATTAAGTGGCCTAATCTGTCAATCAAGTTTAATGTTCGACTCTTGTTGTACCTCTGAGTCACGAAACTGGGCTTCAATGCTCCGATTATCCTATCTGATTCACGATCCTTATTCGACTTGCAATGCCCGAAGGGTTTTCACCATTAAGCCTCTCTCATTTTTTCTTTCTCTCAACTCCCTGTCGCCTTATGGTGCCTGTGAAGGTTTTGACCGATAAGACTCTCTTATTTTGTTCTTTTCCTTTTATTTCCTCTGATTATGTAGATGACAAGGCATTGACCGTAGTAAAAACATCATATGCTCCTGGCATGTCGAGCTCGACACTCTCAAAGATAATCTGGGAGGTCTTTTTTGGACTGGAATGTGGCTTTTGGACAGAGTTAGAAAGAAAGGATATCATAAAGGCTCAAAATAACTAAGACAGCGGGGCTAATTCATTTACAACTTTTGGAATCCATTCTAAAAACTTTGCCCCAATTTCTAAACCAAAGGAATTTGAATCTTTATTTTTCTCTTTTCCTTTTTCTTTTTGAGGTGGAATTCTAAGAAAGACTGCCCCACTCTCAACTTCGTGGGGTTATGAAATATTTTATTTGGTGCGACCGAACCGTAAGGCTGCCTACGTATCTTGTGGTGACAAGAATCAGGTCAAACGTAGTTCAAAGGACTACTTTTTGTTAATATTTTCCTTTTTCTTTTTTCTTTTTTTTTCTTTTTCCTTCTTTTTTCTTTTTTTTTCTTTTTCCTTTTTTTCTTTATCTCTATTTCCTCTTTTTTTTTTTGAATTTTCCTTTTGGAATGAACTTTCTAAAATAAACTAATGGGGACATGAACTTTTTTTCTTTTTTTTTTCGTATGACTCTAACTTGATTCCTAAAGAGCGAAGGTCAAAGAGATCAATACAGGCTCAAAAGGGTATCGAATGGTATAAGTGTTTGGTTAGCTAAAAGAGGGCCTCACAATCCTTGAAAATGACAAGTACAACACATGCAACTTGAAATGAAAAAGGAAGAGCACACACAACATTTCTTTTACAGCTTCGGCATTGATATTACTGATATGCTTTCCAGTTCTTCTTTTTTTTTTTTAAACATTGTCAAGTACATAACTCTCATTGGGTGATTTCTTCTTCACGATAGACACCCTCCGTCTGTTTGGAGCAAACTCCCTTGACTTTATCTTGTAAATTAAGGTGTACCTGAACTCAAAACTGCTCACTTTAAATTGTTGGGACACACTCTCTTGTAACAAATTCTTGTCGTCCCATTAACTTCCCAAACTATCTGCCCCAGTTTCACACAATTCGGGCTTTAAGTGATCTCAAATTCCTTTACTTATTTCCCTCAAATGTCCCTATCATCTTCAAAATTGTTTCATTGATTCATGATTAAACTAACTTTTAAGACCAGGCCTGGAATTATGCGTGCATGTCATGTCACTAGAGGCATCATGAAAAGAACTATAAAAGGAAAAGAGAACTAAACAAAATTGACTAAAAATAACAGAAACAGAAAATTGCATTAGACAGACGGTGAAAGGGTTTGAACAACAAAACAAGCAAAATAAACTGGGGTTACAACCCTGGAACAAACCTAGTTACTACGACTAAAGGAAAGAGGCAAAATAAAAGGATAGAAGGGTTTGAGTCACAAGACAATATCCGGATTACAACCCTGAAATAACCCGGACAACAGAAATGACAACAAAATAAATCATCGAGACTCCTCCCTGACTAGCCAAGAAAGGAGCGTCTTTCCAATTACCAAGCTCGGCATCTTAGCCACTGAGTTCCACATCAATATCAAGATCATTACCAATTTTAATATCATTAACTTCAGTCAGCAAGTTTCCAAGAAGATTCTCATACTCCCTGTCGCCACGCATCATCCCCACAAAGTATGCATCATCATGTACAGGTAAAGGATTCTGCGCAATATTCTGGGTGTCACTGTCCTGGATCACAATTATCCCTTCATGAATCATTCTTTCTATTTCGTTTTTCAAAGCACGACAATCTTCAATGCTATGACCTTGGACATTAGAGTGGTACATGCACCGTACAGTAGGATCAAAACCTTTAGCATATAGGTCCGGAGTATAGCCGAGGAGCGGCTCAATCAGACCAAAATGTTTTAACTTTTCAAACAAGCTGGTGTAGGATTCTCCGATTGGCGTGAAACTATTTATTTGCCTTTGTTTCCCTCCTTGCCCCTGTTTTCTAGGATTGTTGGGTGCTCGAAAATGTTGTGAAGGCAAGAGTGCATTATGCGGTGCTGGCGCTCGCCATAAGGAGTGACTCGATGGTTGGACAGAAGACCGGACATTGTTCGGAGGATAATACTGAGGTGGATTATGTGGAGCTCGGGGATAGGTTTGGGGTTGTGGTTGAGGCTGAGTATATTGGTGAGGCAGACCCATTGGAACATGTCGTGATCCCGAGAAAACCATGGCAACATCATCATGTTCCTTCTGACCCAGCAAGCTTCCTGTGTCATTCTGAATTGCTTGTGTTGTGGCTTTTAAAGCAGAATAGCTCATGATCTTGCTCGACTTCAACCCATTTTCTACCATTTCTCCCATTTTTATCACATCATTAAAAGGCTTACCCACAGCCGAGATCAAATGCCCAAAGTAAGTTGGCTCTTGAGCTTGAAGAAAGTACTCGACCATCTCGTTTTCCTCCATCGGGGGATTGACTCGGGCAGCTTGCTCTCTCCATCTAAGACTGTATTCCCTAAAGCTTTCATTAGGCTTATTTTTGGTGAGGGACATGTGATCCGGGATAATTTCTATATTGTACTGGAAGTGCCGGGCAAAGGCCTGAGCCATATCGTCCCATGTGTACCACCTGCTAGCGTCTTGGCGGGTATACCACTCCAAAGCTCCCCCACTCAGACTCTGACTGAAATATGCCATCAATAATTTGTCCTTCCCACCGGCGCCTCTCATCTTACCGCAGTAGCCTCTCAAATGGGCTACGGGATCTCCATGTCCGTCATACAAGTCAAACTTTGGCATCTTAAGCCCAGCAGGCAGTTGGATGTCAGGAAACAAGCATAAGTCTTTGTAAGACACGCTCATTTGGCTCCCTATCCCTTGCATGTTTCTTAAAGACTGCTCTAAGATTTTTACCTTCTTGGATATCTCATCTTGCTCCACTGTCTTAACAGGCTTTTCAGTTTCACCGGGAGGCTCAAAATGAGGAGCGTGAGAGTATGGATCTAAGACCTTGAAAGTTGATTCTGGAGCATAGTTTTGGACATCGGGGACTTAGAACACAGTCTCGCTAGAGGATCGAGGAAGAGTAGCTGGTGGAGGAGCTACAAAAATATGAGTGGTCAAAGGAACGGGATATGATGTGCTTTTGAGGGGTGGAGTGTGAAAAGGTTGTGGGAGATATCAACAGCAGTGGAAACCTGGGCTTGTGATAGTGGTGGGATAGTTGCAGGGTTTTCAGTGTAGTTATTGGGGAATGAAGGTGGAGGATGCCCCCTGATCCAAGACTGATACATTTCTTCCATCTGATGTTTCGACCTTTGGACCTCCTCTTTCAATTCAGACTCCGACTCCACAAACTCCCTCGACGGGTCAACAACTCTTGTGTCCAGGTCTTTGCTAGTCATGACTACCTTGCTCTTTGACCTTGTGTTATATGGAAGAGTTACCAGTTTAAGAACCACAAACCAACCACCCTTCTGCTATAATGAAGATAACAAAGAGGAACAAAATGAGGTCATCACGTTAGCGTTAGGGCATTTAACAGCTAAAAATATCACATTGCGTGCAATGCCCCTAGCAACAATTAATGGTTCAAGAATGACTTCGAGGGTCACAAGGTCACTTGGCATCATCCCAATTTGTTCATCTCAATCTTCTCTTTTCTTTTCTTTTTTAGCACTTCTTGGCTTGCTCATTTTCCTTCCTCTTTTTTTCTTATAATTATCAACCTTTTCTTTCCTTTCATTTCTCACATCCCATAATTTCATCTCTTTTGTTCTTTTTCTTTTTTTTCTAAAATAATTCGATCGAAACCTATGTAGGTTGCCTACGTATCATGACGCCGCATGAATCAGATCATTGCGTAGTTCGGAAAAGTAATGGATAAATAAAACTAAAAAAATAAAAATCTTTTAGGATTATTCATTTAAACTTTTTTTTTATTTTCAAATACAAAACATGAAATATGATAACGAGAGACTCAACTCAACTATACTACAACAAACTCCGACACCAACTAAAAGAATCGTTACTACTGGACATGACTATAAAGTACAAGGCAACATAAAAAGAAACAGACTCAAAACATAAAAAATCTCCTTAAGCAACTCCTGGATGCAACGGTCCTGACCAGATGGTCCTGGAGTGTCTGTCATGCTCAAACTCCGGTAAGTAGATCCACACCTGTATAAGAAAATTAAAACCAAATAGAGTTAAGGATTTAGAACACTATGTGAGACAATAACACTCCCTATTGGACACATGCAAGACATGATTGTGCAAAATAGCCTACGTGGCCAAAGGCGGCTAGAAGTGCAAACTCAACAAAGGTGACCTCTAAGACATGGAAAATTTACTTTGCAGAAATGACTGATTTTGTAGAAATGGCCTATGTGGCCAGAAAATGGCTAAGCATTGAAAATTCAACATAATGGACCTTAAACAGAGAGGACACCTTGTTGTGGACCTAGGACTCTAAGACATGGGTTAATTGAACCACTTTTGCGAAAATAGCCCTATTTTGCAAAATGGCCTATGTGGCCAAAAGCGGTAGACATGCAAATGTGACAAGGATGGACCTTAAAGTAAATAGACAGCTAATTGTAGATTAGAGACTCTCCAGACACAATTAAACAAACCACTTTGCGAAAATACCCCTATTTTGCAAAACGGCCGATGTGGCCAAAAGTGGCTAGACATGCAAGATTTGGCTACGACCCCGCGAAGCCAAGAACCTAAGACTTACTAGGAAGATCGGACCCTATGTGGGTTTCCTACGTATCCCGCCCCGAAAGACGAGAATCAGGTATGCACAGTTCGGGCAAATTGGATACGAGCGAGAATTAAAATAAACAACTGATTTAGAGAAAATATATTTTTTGTCTTTTTTTTTGAAAAATGATGAAATATGTAAAATCTTTTTGTTTTTTCTTTTTCGCTTTTTTTTTTAATTTTTTTGGAAAATGATGGGAAAGTGCAAAATCTTTTGAATTTTTTCATTTTTCTTTCTTAACAAAAATGTGAAAGAAAAATATAACTGGGCCCTACTTGCTTTATTCTTTACACTTCACCCCTTTTTTATTTATCCACAACCCTCATTGGTCCGCCGAATGACCCCTTTTACCCTTGAAGATTGCAACATGTAGCACATAGAATGCATCAGGATGGTCTTTTATTTTTGGGCACACCTGTCCTAGACGGACCCAACCCCTGTGTTGAGTCCCCAAAGTCAAATGCACATGATGCAAACAAACATTCCTACTAGGGATCCGGCATGAGGCTATGTTATTCTAGGTTTAAAACCTGGGTGTATTGTTCTAGACCTGGCTTACCCGAGCGGACAACTCGAGCCGAGGGGAGGCAGCGTACCGGTAACCAAAAGATCATCCGGCTTTGCAACTTGTCCGAACCTCGTTCTAAATTAGGGTATGACACTAACAGAAAAGAAGTCACGCCATCGTACACTTCCCAGAAGATTAGAAGAGAGGGGTTTCGCAGCAGTTTATATACAGTTCAAATAATATCAAAGCGGTAAAAAGCGGAATTTAGCACATTAGGCCCAAGCATATAATAAAAATCAGATAATAAATAAAAGCCAAATATAACAATTATTCTAAGCTCGAATTCTGAACCCTGAACCAGAAGTTCTGGGTTCTTTTCCCCAGCAGAGTCGCCAGAGCTGTCACACCTCCTTTTTCTACCCCGAAAAGGGGTATAGGGGAGTTTTTCCAATTAAAGTGACAATAATCGAAACAGGATTATTTATTCAGATTCAGAGTCGCCACTTGGGATAATTTATGGTGTCCCAAGTCACCGGTTTAAAATCCCGAATCGAGAAATTTTGACTCTGTTTTACAGTCCGCGAAACACAGAAATCCGGTAAGGAATTCTGTTAACCCGGGAGAAGGTGTTAGGCATTCTCGGGTTCCGTGGTTTTAGCACTGTCGCTCAACTTTATTATTGGCCTAATTATCTGATTAATTACATGTTTTAAACCTATGGCTTTTTTAGCATTTGACTGCTTTTAATTATTTATGTAATTATTCTGGAACAAGTTACGATTGTCGTACACTTGTTTGTTTGGTACACATTGTGAATCGTGTCACGGGAACCGTACCCACGATTTACAACATGTTTAAATTATTAACATTATTAGTTGTTATGGCCGGGTCACATAAATGTACCCCCGAATTTGAAAATTATGTAACATAAGTACGTCACGGGAACCGTACCCGTAGCTATGATAATTTTTATTATTGCGCGTAAAAAGCAAACTACGATGTTTATGAATATTAACAGCCTAAATATGCTCCTAGCGATTTTAAAGCAAAAAAGAGTGAAACCACATAAAATTTTTATTTTTATGCGTGATTTCTTTCATTAGTATTCAAACCCCTCGGCCGATTCCATACAAAGGAATACGTGAACAGTGGCAGATGTGAACCAAATAAACAAAGTCAAACACCCAAACAGAGAAAGCCTCTATGACAAAATAATCATAAAGATATGACAATAGAACTGGCAAAGAGGTTGGATTCTATTGCTATGGATGATAACAGTGAGTGGACTTTTCACATGGAAATTCTTACAGTATAGGCAAAGGGCAACATTCCAAGTTATGGGATATTGCTTGCCAATAGCTAAAGGTGCTGCAGAAACTCTTAAATTAAACATGGCACTCATTCTTCAATGAGTGAGGGTGGCTACTTTGGTGTCTCAGGCGAAGGGGGTGTGGTAAGGGAAACGGGTCAAGAAGAAGCAAGTCAGAGGTAGTCGTTGAGTGGTTAGCGTGAGGGTGGCTGCCGCTGGTTTTTATTTTTGTCGTGAGGATGGAGTGGTGTTGTGAAGATGAAGGAGAGAAAGTCTGATGGGGGGTCCCTCTAGGTAAAAACGGCTGACTCCTCTTGTCTAGGTTTTGTCTAGTTTTATTAGGATTTTAGGGTTAGGTTAGTGGGTATTGGGCCTAGGATTATGGGCTAGATCCGAATTGGGCCAAATTTGGCCAAATATACCTTTAAAAGTGGCCCTTTAACTCTAGTAGACTAAAAATATTAGCTCCTAAAATAGCAACTACAAAATTATGAAATCATTTCTAATTAACTAAAGTAAATTAAAAATTAATTAGCTAAATAAAAGAGAATATTTTTTGTAATTTTCATTTTTGTGACAAAATAAAGTAAAAGAGTCAAAACTAATTGAAATAGAGATATTAGGCCTAAACTAAATATTTATATGCTAAAATATATAAAATCTTGGGGAGGGTCAAAAATTACATGTCTACCGCTATATCAAGGGTATGCCTTTTTAGGGGTCTTACAAGTTCGATATATAGCCTTGGCCTTCATATTGGGGTTATGCCTTTTTAAGGTCTTATAAATTTGAGTATGCATCGTTGAGGTCTTACAAGTTTGGTATTGCCTCATTGAGGTCATACAGATTCGATGCGGCCTCACTGAGGTCTCACGAGCTCGAAATTGCCTTGTTGTGGTCTAACGAATTTGATTTTTTGATGGCTTCGACGAGCTGACTGTTGACGACAGCCCCTGAGTGTTCGAGGGTTTTCGGCCCTTAAGCCATTTTGCGCGAAAGTATTGAATTTCTTCGTGTGTTTTGACAAGAAAAGAGGCTTCCTCAATTGTTTGATGTATGTGTACATGTTTTTTGCCTTTAGAGGCTTGATTGTTCTATAAGGACACGGTTCATTTGACCATTTGGCCCAATACAATATTCTCCTATCGAGATCCTTCTAGGAGTTGTTCAGTTTCTTACAAGGGGTGACCTTCTGGGGTGATGCCCCCGGTATTTGAGGTTGATTGAATAGAAGCCTTGAATACTTGATGGGTGCTCCTTAGGTAGAATATGGATGTTGCCTCGTTAAAAACCTTGCCGGTAAAATCCTTCGGGATAAAATCCAGTCTAAGGGAAAAAGAGTGCAACGCATGCTTTAAAACCCAAGGTCTTCGAGCTGGAGGGCGCTTCGATTCCTCTCGATCGAACACCTATAGTAAGTTAGTGTAAAACGTAAATAAATAAAAAGGGAGATGGTTGTACCTTAATTATGGCGTTCGAGCTTTGATAAATCCCAACTGCTTGTTCTCGGGATGCGGCATGATCCTTTACTCACTCATTTGGACGTAGCTGAGGGTGTAGGTTGTGGTTCCTATCTGCTTTTTACTTGTCTTTTGGCCTCTTTGATGTAGAGGGTGTCGATGCTGATGACATGTCGTGCACCGCGAACATCTCTCTTGCTGCATGCTGCTCCCCGAATACTGCCTTAACTCCATCCTTGGTTAAGAATTTCATCGTTTGGTGGAGGGTCGAGGGTACTACCCTCATACTATGTATCCACGGCCTTCCAAGTAAGGCATTGTATCTCATGTCACCTTCGATGACATGAAACTTGGTAAGTTGGATTGTACCGGCTACGTTAACCGGGAGGATGATTTCCTCTTTTGTTGTTTTGCTCGCCATGTTGAATCCATTGAGGACTCAAGAGGCGGGTACGATCTGGTCACGCAATCTGAGCTACTCTACCACCCTCGACCGGATTATGTTGGCCGGCTACCTGGATCCACGAGTATGCATTTAATCTGAATTTTATTCAAAAGAAAAGAAATTACCTGTGCATCGTTATGAGGCTAAGACAAGGTCTCGGTGTCCTCTTCGCTGAACGTGATAGCATCCTCTAGTATGTAACTCCGAGTTCGCCTTTCCCTGATGATGGATATCTTTGTCTGTTTGAAAACGGGTTCATGTGGGGCGTCGACCCCTCTGACGATCATGTGCATGACGTGCTGTGGTTCTTCTGGTTCATTTTTCCTGTTTGCATCTCTTTCTCGGAAATGGTTCTTAGCCCGGTTGCTGAGAAATTCATGAAGATGCCCTTCGTTGAACAAATAGGCTACCTCCTCCCTAAGCTGCCTGTAGTCTTCGGTCCTATGACCATGGGTGCCGTGGTAGTTGCACATCAAGTTAGGGTTCTTCTGTAAAGGGTCTGATAGCACGAGTTTTGGCCACCTGGCATCTTTGATTTTCCCTATGGCCGATACGATGCCCGAGACATCGATGTTGAAGTTATACTCAGATAGTTGGGGTGCCTCTGCTGGACCAGTGAGCCTATCGAACCCGGCTTTACCCATGAGTCCCCGGGAATTCTAACCTCGATCCATCCTTCGATCGCCTAGAGGCATGTTACGTCTTGGTGCATTTCTTCGATCCTCTACATACGGTTGGTACCTTTCTTTGTTTGATCTTGTCTCCCTTTCTGTGAACCTTTGCTCCTTCGTGGAGAGCCTGGTGGGATAAATTGAGCCCGAGGGGGCTCCTAGTTGGTCGTCTTCGACCCTGATTTTTGACTGATACCTGTTGTGCACATCAGCCCAAGTTACGGCGGGATATTCGACCAAATTTTGTTTTAGCTACTTCGAAGGTACCGAGCTTCGTTCGTTCAAGCCGTGAGTGAAGGCCTGTACTGCCTAGTTATCGGAGACTGGTGGTAATTCCATTCGCTCCATCTGAAAACGAGATACGAATTCGCTTAGCATCTCGTTCTCTCTCTGTTTGATTTTGAAAACATCGGACTTCCTGGTGGCGACCTTGATGGCGCCAGCGTGTGCCCTCACAAAAGAGTCTGCCAACATGGCAAACGAATCTATCGAATTCGGGGGTAGGTTGTGGTACCATATTTTGGCCCCCTTCGACAGTGTCTCTCCAAATTTCTTCAGTAGGACAGACTCTATCTCGTCGTCCCTTAAGTCATTTCCTTTTACAGCACAAGTGTAAGCGGTGATGTGCTCGTTGGGGTCCATGGCCCGTTATATTTCGGGACATCGGGCATTCTGAACTTCTTCAGGATGGGCTTTGGAGCCGTACTCGGAGGGAATGGTTTCTGTATGAATTTCTTTGAATGTACGCCCTTCAGAATCAGGGGCGCATCCAGGATCTGATCGACCCTCGATTTATAACTTTCTACCCTTTTATCGTTATCTTCTATCTTCTTTTCTCCTGATTCAATCCTTTTGGTGAGGTCCTCGAGCATCTTCATAATAACGGGTCAGTTGCTGACCCGTTGTTGCTCGATCTCTCAGGTACCTGCTCGACTCGGGGAGCCGTTTCCGGTGCTACTGTGCTTGGGGTTTTTTGGTGCGCTTTGTAGCTGAGCAATAGCAACCTGTTGTGCTTGTAACATCTCAAAAATGACCTAAAGACTAACGTCTCTTTCCTTACCGCGCACACTCTCGTTGGTATGAGAGCTCAAATCGACATGCACAACGTTTCGTAAGTTTACGTCGACGGGGATTTGTGCCTCCCCTAGGTTTTATGGTGGTATACCGGCATCCGCTGGTGCTACCCCTGAGTTTTGCGGTGGTAAACCGGCGTCTGCACCATTTTCTCCTTGGAGCCCGATACCGTTGTGTTCATGTACATTTGCTGAGTTAGACATCTTTGACCTGAAATCAGAGATACTTGGACAAGAATAAGTGTGAAGAATAACTTGCGATTTCAGAAAACTAGCACCAAAACAATCACTATTATTCTTAGCCCCACGGTGGGCGCCAAACTGTTTACCTTTAAAATGGTAACTACAATTATATCTGATTTTGTGGTTCTAAAAATACGTAATTTATCTTAACGCTAGTTGTTAGGCAATAGATGCTAAGTATGAGTAAAGAAAATAAGAAATGCAAACCAATAGGAGCACAAGGCTGGGCCTCGAGCTAACTAGAGCAGGGCCTCGAGGTCTAGACGGGCTAATAGCCAAGAACGATTGATGAAGAATCAATGATAATGAGGGCCTTAAAGATGGCCTTTTGCGGTTAATGATGAGCAATAAATGAAGAACAATAAATGAACAATGAAAGAATAAGCAATAAATATGAGGAACAATAGTGTTAGTAAAGAGCAGAGAATGTTGTATTGTATTCAATGTGTTGTGTAAATAATAATCTGAGAGGGCTTGCAAGATGACAAGGGTCCCCTTAATATAGGAGGGGTGAACCCCAACACAATACATATCAAATAAATGATGAAGAGACGCTACTAGTACAACTGTGTAATGGCTCAGTACGGATTTGTACTATACATGCAGACCTGGTCAGCTTTAAACATGTGTATTTGGGGAATTTCCCTCCCTTTCATGACGATCATCGATTGTACTGCTCCGAGGTCGACCATAATGAGCCTTCGATGTGCTCCCTCGAGGGACGCACCTCGGGTTCGCACCTCATGCTCTGCTTTGGGCTTCTTCGAGGTTAGGCGTGGAGCGACATAGTAGCCCCGTAATAGCACCAAAGTCGGACTCCTCAATTTTGGCCGTATACATGTGTCATTTAGACACAAAAGGCTGACATGGCAAGGCAAGTGTTTCTCACATTTTTCAAGCGCGTGAAATGGCCCAGAAAACAAACTCCTCACTTTTGCAAATGCTATCTACTCTCTTTGTCCCCTCCCTCCCCAGCCTCACCGACCCCGACCATTCTCTATCTTTAAAAAACACAAAGCTCAGGCAATGAACATTGATGATGTTTTTCCAGAACTATAAACAAATGCTTTCCCTCTCTCCCTCTCTCTCTCTCTCTAATTTTAAGAATGCTACCTCTTTTGAGCTAGTTTTGATCAAAATCTAACGATTTTAAAGCAAATTTTATGGAGCTACTCATGATTTTAGGCATTTTTGCTCCGATTTTTGACTTATCATTAACATCTCTTCTCAAAAAATTATTTTATTTTTAATTTAGAACTGGGTTTTCACCAATGTAAATGGGAATAATTCCCGTAACTTTCCTTCAGATTTTTGTATTTAGGTTCAATTGCCACTTGAAATCTGTAAGTGTATTTGAATTACATTTATCACATATGCGAAGAAATCGCAGATCATCAAGAAAGATTAATAAAGAGTATTCCAATATATATGTTTATTATTAATTTGTTACATGAAATCTTAAACTAATTAACTTCATTGTCTGCTCCCACACTTGACAGATTTAGGGAGGAAAACAGTGGCGGTGTAGACTTTCTTAAAGGAGACGAAATAGGGAGGAAGGGTTGCAGGGGAAGAAGATAGAAGGAGGGGGGTTCGTCGGGGAAGATGATCGGAGGGGGGAGGGGTGCATTCTTGTTTTTCTTTTAACATTTTTTCTTTTCTTTTTTTTAAAAGTTTTTTAAAAATTTATTTAAGTTAAATTCACGTGTCTGCTTCTTATTTGTCACTTTGGTATGTGAATTACACGCATCTCTTGTGGTTGGCTGCTTATCAAGTTTGTGCCTAAATGACACATTTGTGATGTGGTTAGAATGTTCAAATGGAACGGACTTAAGATGAAGTGTCTAGGTGAAAAGTGTGAACAACTTTAAGGGGCTGCCGATAGGGCTGTTCAAAACCAAACCGAAACCATCAACCGAACCGATGGCTTATTGGCTTATTGGTATCGGATTGTCGAGGTAATGGATGGTGAACGGATTGAGATTTTATAACTAACGGCTTAACGATTCAGGGACGGATTACTCAATTTTTTTATCGAATAAACCGTTAACCCGTTAAGAATTTTTATATTTATACTTTCGCCGCTATGCGGTCGCTTAAGATATCAGCTTCTTTCATTGAATGGATTGTCAAGATAATGGAACGCCCTTTCCATAGCAGTAGTCTATAAAGGTATCAGAAAAAGAAAATGTTGGAACAGAAATTATTTTTAGCATAAAAGTAAGAATTCTAATTACCACTAGTTACCGGTTCATCCAAAATAACCAACTTTGGATCTCCAATAAGGGCTATAGCAACACTGAGTCGTCCTTTCGTTCCTCCACTGTAACTGCAAGATCTCATTTTAGCTGCCACCTTTGTGATTTTTGACTTGGCTAATAGTCTCTCTACATATGTTTATGATGATATTCTATTTTGTTTAGTCGATAAACCGTCTATTAAGTGTCCGATAATTATCAACCTGATACCAATCCGTCCGTTGTCTTATTGGATGGCTAGCGGATTATTATATTTATAATGCGATAACCGATAAGCCGAACCGTTAAGCGTAATAATCCGCCCGATCTGCCCGATAAGCACCCCTAGCTGCCGATGTATTTTGCCTTTAAAGAATGTAGCGCCTGATCTTATATGTGGACTTATGTACGGTAAGGGGTCGTTTGGTAGGAGGTACTAGAAAAAATAATGCAAGCATTAGCTCTATGCATTACTAATACCTTGTTTGGTATATTTTTTGAACATTTGTATAAATAGTACTTGTATTAGTTATACATCATACTTGGTATTATCCTATGTATAAGTTATGCATAGAAAACCATGGCATTAGTAATACCAATGCTACTAATGCATGCATTAGTATGGTTAAAGACAACATTGTCCTTAAAGTCCTTTAAAGCTAGAGAATATGGTGGGCATGTTTGTAAACAACTATTTTTCTTAAAACTTATGCAATGCATTATAATTTTAATACACCACACCAAACAGTAGATAAGAAATAATATCTGCATAACTAATGCTTTCATTACTAACACATGCATTACTAATTCATGCATTACTAATACACCTTATTTCGCTCTATTCTTATACACCCTACCAAACGACCCCTAATAGTATATAAGGAGTTACACACACACCCACATTTGGCCAAATACCTACATGGGCAGCCCTGTGCTACAAGCAGATTATGCTAGCTAGGGAAATTGATGAAGTTTTCCTAATTAGGACCCGTTTAGCCATATAAAATATTCCTTTTCTTTTTCCAATTTTTTTTTCAATTTTTTTTCGAAATTAATATTTGGCCGTGAGGTTATTCGATTTTCATTTTAAGATTAATTTCGAAATTTTTCGAAAATTTGAAAAACTCTAAAAAGTTATTTTTCAATCAAAAATTCAAGAACAACCGAAAATTATATTCATGTCCAAATATAACTCTAATTTTCAAATACCATTTACACTTGAAAAAAATTCACTTTTTTTTCGAAATTTCACATTTCTTATGTCCAAACGCCCACTTAGATTTCTATATCCAAACAAAATAGCTTGACTTCCCCATGTGTGCAGGAAATATTAAACTGAATATTGATGACAGTGTCAAAATTTAAATTGGAGATGATGTTTTTGGAATAATTTTTGAAGATGACTAGGGAATTGAAGTGGATATTGGGATAATCACGTAACTTGAAGTCCGCTTCAAGATTTACAGTGTTATGGTATATTAAGCAGGGGCTAAAATTAGCAAAATAAATGGGATATAAAGAATTGGAAGTAGAAATATATTGTCTACTTGCTGTCAGAACTTATCAAAGAGGAGAAAATGTCATCCTCTTAGGGCTATTATTGAAGATTGTAAATATTTATAGGGAAGTCAATAAGATCACTATTAAACATATCTATAGGGAGTCAAACCAATCTGGCAAATAAAGATCACGTATACGAAGAAGATTTGCTAATCGAAGGAAATGAAGTTCTTTTCTTGTCAGTTTTTAAGCCATATAACTTATGAAAGATTTTAAGAAGTTTATTTAGTCTTTCTAAAAATATCAAATACATACCTTATATAACTAAATAACGCTTCAAACTTGTTACGGTTTTTTATTTAGAACTCCAATTTTTCATTAGCCACTCTACTTTAGGATGAAAGCCATCACTCATTCGATTATGCTTTGGTAAGTGAAAATCTTCATTAAACTCTACACTGTTATCATCTCTCCTCATATTTCCACTGATTAACAGCAAAAGTTTCCCAAAGGATTAATGTATTTGTCAAATAAAATATCTTCATCGTGTAGACTATAATCAAATCTTCAAATTTTCCATAATCACTGTATGTGCTTGACTCCCGAAGATTTAAAATGTCAAAAGAAAAATAGCTTTTATTATTTTGGAAGCAAGCAAACTCTATTTTTATATAAAATATATTAAATTTCAAAATCGATTCAGACTAGTTTAGTTGACAGATTAATCTTTAGGTGAGACAGTTCACAATTTCCAACACCCGAATTTAGGAATGGTGGAGATAAATGTTCTGGCTAGACCCATTGATATAGCTAGTACCTTTTAATGTATTTCCTCATGGAAGTTGACACTTCCTATGCCAGTAATTACTAAATAGCAATTGGAGACCTAGAAAAATTATTCGTAACTATATCTCCATTTTTTCTAGTAAACATTCTGCAGACAAAGCCCATCATAATTCAAAAGTATTACCAAAAAATTTTCTTTAGTTGGCTAATAAGCTAACCCCAATAGAACAACGAGTGGTGCATAGTTTGTTTTTATTTCTATTTTTCTTTTTAAATTTCACCTCAATGCTGATTATGCTTTGAAAACACCGAACTTTTCTGTTTAGAGTTTACACAGATACTCCCTTGATTATATAATTTAACTGTGTATGGAATTTATTATGTTAATATGAATTTATTGTTTACTAGCAGCAATAGAAAAAATTATTAAATACTAGACAGACAGTTAGTCACGTTTATAAACTGAATCTAACTATTGTAATTTGTAAAGTTGTATAATATTACGCAGAACTTATCCCTACCTTGTCAATCAAATTATATAAGACTGTTAAATACTTATTTATACCGGTGTTCACAACACGCTATACTAATCTATTATGATTAAGTGATTTAATGAGGTAAAAATATATGTTAATTAGCTATAATTAAGCAAAAAAATTATATTCAAACACATGCGCATCTATTGAGTTGACACATAGCCACACGCGTAAGTATTTACCCTAATAATATCATCATTCATTAGTTGAACATTATCAAAATTTTGGAACGTTCTCTTGAGAAATATGGTCCGTCTATTAGAAATAGCTCTTGTCCCACTTTTATTACTTAAATAGAAAAAGATTCGCAACGTCTAGCTCAATTGATTTGTAGAATAAGCGATAGGACAATAGTTTATTAAAGGCCAAATACATTGCCAGCCACTTAAATTGTCTACCCTTTTTACTTAAACACTCAATCTTAAGCCTGTTTCATTTAAACACTTTAATCAGACTTTTACTGTGTCATATAGACATAAAATATGTAGCAGCAAAATACAAAAGGTGCGTGTAATTCACACACCAAAGTGATGAATAAAACGAGGACATATGAATTTAACCTTAAAAAATAAAAAAAGAAAAATACACAAACCAGAACCCCACCCCACCCCACCCCAGCCCATCGTCATCTTCCCCACGACCCCTCCTCGCCGGAAAATTAATTTTCGGGTATTTCTTTTCCAGCTATGTCTTTTTCTCCAGAAATTTGGTAAAACTACCATGAGCTACTGAGCCCACCTAGTCAAGGACATTTATTCAACAGAAGTCCGTAAATAGTGTTGATTTCTAAGGGCTACTATCTTTCCTAAAAAGATCATGTTTGTTCACTTCCTTTGCAAATTAATTGACTAGAGATTACTTTTCTGGTGACAGAAATTAGCAATTTATTTGTGCAAATCAATTGTTGTGATAGCAGAAGAAGAAAGGGGTAACCACCTGTCGGCAAATTAGCTGTTGTAATGGAGATGGTATGGCAGAGAAGGGTAACCACCTATCGGCATCAAATCTTCTAACGAAACATTGTAGCTTTAAAATTTGGACTAATCCCGTAAGCCACCCGACATTCCTCGTCGGAATAGTTGGTACCGACAAACTACGACTCATTTGGACTCCCCACAAAACTTTCAGATCTAAAGATATTTTTGATGGGATCTTAAAAACGAGAAACAAAAATTAAAAATTTATGGTAGTATGTCAGGAACTGGCTATAAATTGAATTTCTCAATCAAACAATAAAAGATAATGAGTTTTTTTGGGACAATAATCTGTAATTTTCATTAATTGTAATACGATTACAAAATGAACTACTTAACTGGAATGAAATAAACTAAGGAATTTCATTGCATGGCTAAGATCTACAGAATTGAAAAGAAAATTTACTGTTAGAAGAGAGGAGAAAAGTGAAGAAGAAGAAGAAGAAGAAGAAGAAGAAGAAGAAGAAGAGAAGAAAGAGAAGAAAGGAATTCGGATTATCGGGTATATGCTCCTCTCTGCATTCTGTTAGCTTATGTAACAGAATTGCTCACAATCTCCACCCTCGAAGCTCATTAATCCACATTCAATCTGGGTTAATCATTTCCAATGCTAAATATTCAGCTCCTTTCTTCAACACCCCTCATCGATCCTTGACAACCACACTACTTATTTAGCCTAATTATTCAGCTCAATGTAGAGATCATAACATACCCTGCCCCTTAAAACCATCCTTGTCCTCAAGGATTAGAATCAAACCCAAGAATTTGGACTTGAGGAAGGCATAGTCTTCCCAAGAAGCATCTTCAGGGGGTAAATTCGACCATTAGACTAAGACTTTAACATAAGCTGCATTGCCTTTTTTTATAACTGCCTTTGTAGTATGGCCATTGGTTTGACCATGAACTGACCTTCCTCGTTGGAGATGAGTAGAACTGTCTGCACTATTGTTTTACTCCCTACCTTCTTCTTGAGTAATGAAACATGGAAGACATGATGGACTTTAGAAGTTGGAGGCAGCTGAAGTTTGTAATAAGCCTCTTGACCAACCTCAGCAATGATTAGCTAAGGACCATAATATTTGGAACTGAGCTTAAGGTTGTTTACCTTGAAAATGGTAATAACAATTAGATTTAATTTTGTGGTTCTAAACATACGTGATTTATTTTTATGCTAGTTGTTAATCAATAGATGCTATGTAAGAGACTAGAAAATAAGATAAGAGCTTGGAGATAGTATGTTTAAGCAGACCGAGTGGCTGAGAATCAGGGCCTCGAGCCTGGTTATACAGTGCCTCGAGGTCGGACTCAATGCTAAGTTATGGACAGCCAATAAAGGACTAACAACTTTGAGAGCTTTGATGAAGGCTCTTTATGATCAATGATGAGCAATAAATGAAGAACAATTGATAGAACACAATAAATAGAATCAAGGGAGAATGTATTTAAGTTAGAGAGCAGAGAATGTTCTTGTATTCAATGTTGTGTGGTGTATGTTCTACATCTCTCTTAGAAAATGACAAGGATTCCTTTTATATATGAGGGGGAATCTCAACATGGTGCAGATGCATTTATTACAAAGAAATATAGCCGGTACAGCTATTTGCTAGTTTGGTATAGACTAGGGCTTCTCTTGCAGGTTTTGTCAGCTTTGATCATATGCCTTGGGAACATTCCGCTTTCTCATGATAATCATCGATTTGCACTATCTCGAGGTCGAACGTTAGGAACCCTCGGGGGTCGAACCCCGAGCCAAACCTCGAGCCTTTTGGGGGCGGTCTCCACGAGGTGCCTTCATGATCACAAAATCGGACCCTCTGATTTTTATCGTATACAGATAGTCCCCGCGTTTCTTAGATTAAAATGATAAGAAACGATTTTGACATCGATCTCCTCGAGCCTCTTGTGATGACATCATGCTTATGACGTAAGCTTTTGTGATAACTGGGGCATCCCATCGGTACAATTTTTCTAGGAGCATTCAATGTAGAGACGGCTTATTTTCTCAATGTCACGCCCCGAACCTAGGGGGCGAGACTGGCACCCAGTGCCTCACCTATCCTTGCGTACTAACTTGCAACTAAGGGACTCTGAACATATGATGTCATACTTTGGCCATGGGCCACATTGCATGATAACTGCGAATGCTGACTAAATGTCAATATATAACTGGGCCAACAAGGCCGTCATAACTATTACAGCTGGCAAACCAACCAAAAATACATACAAAGCCTGCAAGCCCAACATATTGCACTAATTGACAGGATATGTCTACAAGCCTCTACTGATGGATATACTGTGATCGGAACAGCTCCCCCACCTACTCATAACATATATACATATATATACAAGATGTACATAAGGCTCTAGACCCGGAAACTCCGAAAGGCATGGAGCTTACCGATCAAGCTGAACTCGGGCAACACTTATTGAGGAGGCCTACCCGTTTGTCTGTCTGACCTGCACGCATGAAATGCAGCGCCCCCAGAAAAGGGATGTCAGTACGAAATAATGTACTCAGTATGTATGACAATATACTGAAAACTGAAACTGAACTGATAATATAATAACTGCAAGTAGCTGGAAGTCAAAGATAATCTGAAGATATGCTTACCTGCTGATACTGACTCAACTCTCTCAATATAGTAAGTAAAATAGCTGCCCGTCCCTATAAGGCTCGGTATATATATATATATATATATATAACTGCTCTGCCATAGTAGGCTCGCTCATAGGCGCTCGGCCATACTAGGCTCTGTATCTCGACCAACTGGGCTAATTCATAAGCGCTCGGCCACAGTAGGCTCGGTATATATATAACTGCTCCGCCGTAGTAGGCTCGCTCATATGCGCTCGGCCATACTAGGCTCTGTGTCTCGACCAACTGGGTTCACTCATAAGCGCTCGGCCACAGTAGGCTCGGTATATAACTTACCATCTGATCAGAGGTTGCCCAATAGGGGCCTGCCCATCGATTATAGCTCGATGGTATTGAAAATACTGTAATACTGTATATATAAACTCTCTGCTCTCTTGACTGGAAGAAGGAAATACTCAACTGAATATGCAGTCCCAACAAGAAGAATATGGTAACTTACAAAACTAGGAAAATATATGTAATTTGCGAGACTAGCAAAATATACGTAAATTCCGGGATACGAATCTTTCTTTACACCTCGTTATCGAACTTGTGTAATTACGATATCATGCTAAAATGAAGGAAAAACTTAGCCTTAACATACATGGACCGATTCTCTTAACAATCGCTCTAACACCCCGTCTTTTGTGTATCATTTTACCAACCACAACAAGAGGTCTACTCCAAAATTCTATAGTAAGCAACCTTTTTTATATAACATAAGCATCCATTTTTGCAATCATGTGGTAGTTACGAGCACTTTTCTGACAACTTCAAGGAATTATGCTTGGACAAGATCTCTAGCTGCTTCATTCTACTAGAATATTAAATTACCAAACAAATTAAAGTAAAATGAAGATCTGCAAGCTTCAATGCATCCCACATCATTTCCTCATGTTCAGCTATTCCATAGAGGCACAAAGTAGCAGCTTTTTTTGGTTGAAAAGATAAGCATATTATATATAATTAAACAAGTACATAAGAATTTGTTGGATGCATATATTGCATCATATTAGTACAACTAGAACTAGCAACATTAGCTACTACATCACGATTACTACTAAAAACACTACTGCTAGTACTACTAGTAATTAGCATAAGATTTGATTTAAGTAGTCTTCTACGCAGCATTCCTTCCTGATCCTGCTGGTAGTAAGTTGTCACAAAAGGAGGAGGGCTTGAAAAAAGAACACAACAAGCGTCCACATTTACTGCTCCATGCTTAGCCAAACCATCTGCCACATAGTTTTGCTCTCTAAAGATGCTTTGTACCTTTGGATCACCCAGCTGATGGAGTAAGAACCTACAATCATTTATTAAATTAGTATATTTGACAGTAGGGGTGGTAAGCAAACCCAGTATTGCAGTTGCATTTGTCTCAATAATCAGTGGTAAAAGGTGGTGTTGAACAGCTAATTTTAGCCCCATTATAAGTGCTAGTAACTCTGTCTGTAGACTGGAGCCATGTTGTGCACGTCCTGCAAACCCTATAACCCATTTGCAATACTGATTCCTAAAACATCCACCTATACCACAATTAAATTGACTAATAGATGTGGAGCCGTCTATATTTAACTTAAAAACCTGTCCCTCAGGTGGATGCCATTTAATGTAGAGAGACACTAGTGCTGGAGTACTTTTCGTAGGATTTGTGAGATAGTAAAATTCCGCAGCCTGTTTGTAAATTAATTGAACACTCGCTTTAAGTTTCTTGTGCTCGAAGAAATTTTTATTTCTTATAGTCCATAGCTGCCATAGAGCGAATGGTAAAAGTATGGACAAGGGAATGCAGTTATAGGATGACAAAGATTGATTATGTATGAAAGTGTGCCACCAAGTCATAGTATTAGTAGTTACTGGACCAACCAAATGATTTATATTTAGCTTAAGAGCCGTCCAAAGTGCAGTAGCATTATGACATTCCAAAAAAATATGATGTATGGTTTCAGGAACTAGGCGACATTGTGAACATAAGGATGAATTGATAATTTGTAGTCTTTGTAAATACGCAGCTGTAGGAAGCCTATCATGACATATTAACCATATAAAAAATGAGATCTTGGGTGGTATTCGGAGTTTTCAAATCCATTTGTAGTTTATGACCTCAGTAGTTATGGAATGATGAACTGTTTGTGTAAGAGCATGATAAATAGATTTAACAGAGAACAAACCATTTGGTGTGATTGCCCAAACAAGCTGATCATAATTGGCAGGCACTAGTGGCATATAAGTATCAACAATTTGAACTTCTAATGGGGAAGGTAATACAAAAGGTAAAAGATGCAAATGCCACTTATGATGATAAAAGTATGCAGACACTCTTTTGTTTTCCTACCCTTTGGGTAGAGGTCCATAAATATAATTACGAACCAGAGAATTATGATCTACCCATGGTTCCGTCCAAAAATTTACATGATTACCATTTGCTAGGTTCCATTTATAACCTAGTCTACAATTTGACCAACCCTTAAGAATGTTAGACCAAATTATTGAACCATTAATATTACTGAACTTATGAGGTCTAAGATGACTGATGATAGGCTATAATTACGTATTTTAGTCGATTATTACACTCAAATTTACTGCAATTTGATTGAGTTTGAGCTTTAATCGCTAGTGTCTTGCACTAACTGTGTGTTTTATGCCTTGTAGGAGTGATTCCGAGCTATATAGATGTTATAGAATGAATTCAAGTGATTTGGAGCTTAAAAGTCTGAGTAAAAGCTCAAGGAATTAAGCCGGAATCGTGTTTGGGGGTCAACGGATGATAGTTAGAGCGAACGAAGAATCGAGTAGGCATATTGCGCACTGTCTAGTAAAATGGATATAACTTTTTGCTCAGAACTCCATTTGGTCTCCACAATATATGGTTGGAAAGCTAACTCAATGTGCTACAACTTTTGTGTTTTATATTTTTCCAAATTCCAAACGGGACGGGGCGAAACGCGCAAGATTTGAGCCAAAACGAACGAAACCGGGAAAAAGGGCCAGTTGGGCGCTACAGGCAGCGCCTGGCGCCACCTGTGGTGCCAAAAACAGTATGCACAAATATTTGGGCGTCGGGGACGGCGCCTGGCGCCGGGCTGGGCGTCGGTGACGTGAAATATGTCCTATTTTGCCCGGGACAAGGTTATTTCGGCCCTAGACCTACCCAACACGTATAAAAGCAAGACTAAACCTATTTTTGAAGGGGGAGACGCCACTTTGGAGTAAAAACACACACGGGATCGTGAGGAAGCGGAGAATTCTCAGTTTTTTTTCATCTTTTTCTAGTATTTCCAATTGATTCAACAATTATGCAATTGTTTGATTACATCATGAGTGGATAAACACCTATTGTTCTGGGGTTGTGATTTAGCCATGAATATTGTTGTTTGATATTAGCTTGACCTTGATTATAATTCACCAATATATGGTTGTTTCTTCAATTCTGTGTTTAATTGCTTAATTGTCTGGCCAGCAATTAGGTTTTATTTACTATCTATGCTATGCTTGGGAAAGCCGTGTTTAGATTAGAGAAGAATTGAAGAGAGCATGATCTTAACCCTTAGGGGGAGCGGATTTGTGATTAGGATAGGAATATACCTAGTCACCGTGCTTAATTAAATATCGTGATCTTAATGCGTTCTTAATATATTGATTTCATAGGAATATAGGCATTAATCTATTGAGAATAGGTGAGTAGTACTTCGGGAGAAGGCTATGAGAGAATTTATTGATTAATTAGCAACCATGAGTGAATTATATGAAGGGGAGAGTTAATTAGAACACAATACGATTGGTGAATCGATCACAATCCTGGAATACTTGTCTCTACTGAATACACAACAATCAATTCGTTACTTGATAATTTAGTTATTATTTAGAATTGTAGTATAATATAATCATATTATTGGACTTTGATTTTAGCTGGACTGAATAACAATTTTAGTAATTCCGTGAGTAGTTTACACAAGTCACTGTGGGTTCGACACTCAAATTATCATTATATTACTTGTCGACCACGTATACTTGCGTGTGAGTTTGGGAGCAACAATGACTATGTAGTAATACTTGTGCCCATAGCTGATTAGGGTTTTGAAATAATCTCCAAGCAAGACTAGAGTGCAAGGCATTATTTTTAAGACAGAGATTTTGGATGCCCAATCCCCCTTGTTCTAAGGGTTGAGTAACCAAGGACCATTTTAAGAGATGTAATTTTTTCTTTTGAGGAGTAGTTCCCCATAGAAAATTCCTTTGGTATCTATTGAGAGAGGAAATAATATACGAAGGCAGGGTGATATATTGCATTATATGGTTAGGAAGATTATTCAGAGTTGATCTTATCAGAGTTTGCCTTCCCGCTTTTGTTAAGAAATGAGTTTTCCATCCTGCTAACTTAGATTTAAAATTTTCAACTAAAAACTGAAAATCTCCTTTAATGGGTCTTGAACTAAAAATAGGAAACCCTAAATACTTACCAAAATACGTGCCCTCCCTTATATGAAACGTATGTTGCATGTCAACCTTCATATAAGAGGGACAATTTTTAGAGAAGAAAATTCTTGATTTGTCAAAGTTAATAGTTTGCCCTGAATGATGAGTAAATTGATTGATGGTGTTAACTATGGATTGACATGATGTAGAAGTAATTTTTTATGTCAAAATAATATTATCGGCGAAAAATAGATGAGATAATTGAGGTCCTCTTCTACCTATTGAAATGGGATGCCAAATGTGGTAATCAACTTCAGAGTTTATTTTCCTTGATAGCATTTCTAAACATAAAATAAAAATATAAGGCGACAGAGGATCACCTTGTCTAATACCTCTTGTAGGTGTAAAATAGTCAGTAGGTGTACCATTTATTAAAAGAGCTGTAGAGGTAGTGGTAATACATGACATTATTAGTTTTATAAATTTTTGAGGAAAATTTAGATTTAGTAAGGTGTTATAAATGAAGGACCATTCCAGTTTATCAAAAGCCTTTTCAAGGTCCAGCTTGAGTAGCATATTAGAATGTTTATCCTTCATTTTATGAAATCTAGTAATAAGTTCTTGTACTATAATTGCATTATCAGCTACTCATCTATTTTTCTGAAAACTGGATTGAGTTTGGTGGATAAGATGTTCCAGAACTGGTTTTATTTGGTTAATAATAATTTTGTAATAATCTTATAGATGGTATTACAAAGGCTAATAGGTCTGTATTGTGATATAGTAGAAGCATTCTTGTTATTGGGAATTAAGCAAATAAAAGTTGTATTTATAGCAGGGTCAATCTGGGAGTCCATGAAAACCTTATGACAAAAGTATTTGACAGAATTTCCTATAATATGCCAATACTTTTGATAAAAAACTGTGTGTAAGCCATCAGGGCCAGGTGCCTTAAGTGGTTGAAATGAGTGTAAGGCATTCATAATTTCAAAATCCTGTAAAGGGTTATTTAATCTAATTTGCTCCATGGAGGTTAGAATATTAAAGGGGTGTACAAAAGAGGTATGAGTAGACTTGGTTTTTTGAGTAGTAAAGAGATGACTATAGTAAGTTTTAATGTCATTTCTAATTTTGTGAGGATCAGTAATCCAATTTCTACCTAAGTCTTGAAGAGCAGTTATACGATTATTCCTTCGTCTATTTAAAGTTGTTAGGTGGAAAAATTTGGTGTTAGCATCACCGTTATTTAACCAATTAATTCTTGATTTTAATTTCAAAAAATTCTCTTCAAGCTGGAGAATGTGATTAAACTCCTTAGTTAGTGACTTTTCTAAACCTTGTAAAAATTGACTAGTTGGATAGTGAATAGAGGCATGAATCCCACCTAATCTTGCCAGTAATTTTTTTTCCGCTTAAAAATATTACCAAAAGTGTTTTTATTCCACACTTGGATTGATTCCATAAACTGGTTAATGGCAGGAATTAAGTGAAGTTTTTCTGCCCAAACATGCTCTATGACTGTTGCAAAAGTAGGATGTGTAGTCCATATAGATTCTAACCTAAATAATTTTTTCCTAGGCAAAACACAGTGTTGTAATTCGATTTTGATAGGACAATGATCAGAATGGGTTCGAGGAAGGTGTGTTACCAAAGCATCACAATAATTAGATACCCATTCATAATTAGCTAATACACGATCAATACGTTCTAAAATATTAACATTGTTATGTCTACCATTTGTCCAAGTATAACGACTACCCTTGTATCCTAAATCCGTTAAAAGGCAGTAATTAAAACAGTCTAATAATCTATTAGCTCTAGCATTATTGATAGGCAAACCTCCAAATTTATCTGAGGCATGTATTATTTCATTAAAATCTCCCCCTAACAACCAAGGCCCCTTATAAATATCAAAAATACACCTAATATTATCCCATAATACTAGTCTGGAAGCCAAATCATTGCTTGCATAAATAGCACTTAATAAAAAGGTAAAGGGTAAGGGAAGAACCTGGACACGCCAATGTATCTCTTGTGTAGATGTGGCCACCTGTGCTACATTTAAAAGGGTTGCATTGCATAAAATAACTATCCCTCCTGATTGCCCTACTGCAGATAACTCTATCCTACCTGTGAACTCGAAATCATCCTTCAGAAGCTGGTGGGATTGACAGTGTGTCTCCAGGAGTACCACCAAAGTAGGTCGATTATAGTCTAATAAGGACCTAAAGTTCCTACGAAACTCTACTGACTGAGCACCCCTACAGTTCCAAATTATAAAATTCGTATGGCTTAACTGGAGTTCATTCTGACTATTACTAGATTCACCTGGACGAATCCTTAGAGTAGGGAGAAATAACATCGCATATTTCCCCACTAGTGGATTTGTTGTTGGTCTCAAACGGAATGAGGTTGCTATCAGATTTTGCGGGCACCTTATGAAGATTTTTCTTTCGAACTCTTCCTTCTGGAAAAAGACTTTTATGCCATCTAGGCATGCATGTATTGGCCTCGTCTCTCTGTTGTAAACGATGGCTATCTAACTCTGCCTGAAAGTTCACATCCTGCTCCTCTAGTTCTATCTGATTGTGATGCTGTGGAGATGAAGAAAGAGGTGGTGGTGTTGGAGAAGGGGGAGTTGCTTGTCCCAAAAGAGGTGTATGAGGTTGTGGATCCCAACAGGGTTGGATCCAAGGGGTGTTTGGAGTAAGGGGAGGATAAAAAGGCATGTGTATTAGACTGGGGTGGAGATGTGTGGGATCCCAGACTGGAGTGGGTAGAGGCAGAGTTTGGTATGGTGCTAGGTGGGGTGCCTGCATCATGGACCAATGATAGCAAGCATAGAGGTCTGTCCCCAACTACATCCCTTCCATCACGATTTGTGCTAAATCTCTAGGATGATTGATCAGGATCGTCACCTCTTGGTGATTCACTTGCATGGTGAAGGTGAGAGTATGGTTGTGCAAGCCTGCCTCCAGCCAAGATGATAGTAGAGTTGGTGAATTTGGTGTTTGTGCCGTGTAGATTATCGTGTTTGGCTCCATTATTAGGTGAGGGGGAGGGTGAGCTGGAGAGCTGGGGTTGTGTTGTAGGCGATGATTCTGCCTTTGGTGAGATCTTGGTCGTCGGAGGTGATTGAGGAAGTTGAAGGGAACATGGTTGATAATGGGAGATTCTGGTAATGGAGGAGTCAAAGTGGGAGGGGATATATTTGGTGACCTAAGTGGAACTGGAGCAATGTCAATGGGTGAAGATGGCGGTTGACTAGATTGACAAGAAGGGGGTGTAATGGACTGGAGGGGAGTAATGGGAGATTCATGATTGCCTATAGCAATAGTAGGTTGAAATGATGGAGGACTTCCTATATTCAAAGGAGGAGGTGGAGTATGTGGTAGTGTAGGTGTATATTTATCGTGTGGAGGTGAAAAAGGTGTGGCTGGGTATGGGGGCATGTTGTGCATGTGAGAAGAGTTGTCGTGTCCAGTTGCATGGGTAGTGATAGGGTTTGATATTTGAGAAGGAGTAGGTTTTGAAGATTGCTCCAATTGGACCGAGTGCTTAGGCACTTGAGTGGTCTTTGAGAACTGGAAATTATTGGGTATTGGGTTTAACAAGGGCATATCCTTTTCAGGTGGATTTTCTACCAAACTATTATACTTATTATTTACTAATACCGGGTTAAGGGTGGGTGGTAGCTTAGAACCATTTAGATTTAGCTTAGTAAAGGGAAGGTTAGTAGGGTTAATAACCCCTTGCTTACCTGACTGCTTTGCCTCCCTTGTCGCTACTGGAAGTAGCACTGGTGGATCATCAGTGTAAGGAGATCTTCGAAGGCTGGATTTCTTTGGAAATTGAACAACTTGCCATGCTCCCTTAGCCGTAGAAGAAATATTGGAAATAGATCGATCATCATCCATGTGATGATCTTGTTGTGACTTATCTGTGTGAGCTTCTACGTTCACAACATAATTGCAAACCCTTTGATTATGACCCATACGGCCACACTTAACACACAGTAAATTTAAACCCTCATAAAGTATGATTTGTTTACGGGTGCCAATGTATAAGTGTGACTTTAGAGGTTGATCAAGTAATACTTCCACACATAACCTAGCATATTGGCCTCTAGTGGTTGAAGCAGTACAAGTTTCCACTAATAATAACCTACCAATTTTCTGGCCTAACTTGTGCAAAATTTGATAATCATAATATTCTGTAGGTAATTCCGGTAGACGTACCCAAATAGCTGAGGTTGTTAATTTTGTTTCAGAAGCCTTAAACATAGGTTACCATTGACAAACAGATAGAAAATGATTTAAAACAAACCAAGGGCCACCCTGCAAGGCATGTAGCTTGTTTTCCTCTTTTTGAAATTTTAATAAAAAGAAGTCTGACCCTAAATCAATTAGAGGAAGATTTTCAGTAGGTTTCCATAGAGCATAAATTTTTTGTCTAAGTATTTGATGCTCAACTTTTCGACCATATACCTTTATGATCACTGCATGTTGCCATGGTTGATATAGCCTAGTTTTTTCTTTAACTGATAAAGGTATAAAAATGGAAGAGTCAGTAGGTGCATCCAACTCATCTGAATTCTCCAAAGGATAAGGAAAGTGTTTTGGAAATATAGTCGGTGCCGAAAAGAAGTTATTAGAGTTTAAAGTTTGAAGATATGTTTTTTGCTGGGGTGATGAGTCTTTGGTTGGATCTTGCATGTCAATATTATATTAATAGGTATGGTAGGATTTGTATTGGGTGAAGAAAGTAGTATGGAATTACTATTTGAGGGTATTAGATCCGGTGGTTCTGGTGGTTTGGGGGGGATGGAGGTGGAGGAGTCGTACCTGTTTAAGGAGGTTATTGGGAGCATTTTTTCTTTTTTAGCAAGTACAAAGTAGCAGCTTGAATGCCAAATACTTGCCACAACAACTTCCCTGTGTTATTTTGAACTTGCGGAACGAAGTTTGGCTTAGATGCCAAAGTAACGAATTGATATAATTTTGGAGTGAGGCTTGGACGTTTGGATGAGCTTGAAAATGCTTCTGCTTTTCACTTTGGTCAAGGACAGAATGTAAAATGGTCCTTCGATCATAAGTGAAGTGTTTATCATTTTAATTGATAAAACTCACAAAAAGTCTTGATAAGACTTTATAATTTGGTCTTTGACACATGTAAAGGTGATTGGTGAATCACCTTAAAACTAATAAAGGGGGCTGCCACGTTCTCTTGGTGTAATTGATTAAATTTGTCCGCTTATTAGTTAACTGGGTAATGTTCTGTTACTCAGTAATTAACCAATTACCCGCATAATTTAAAAATTGCCCCGAATTACTTAAAATTCTATTTATTTTAATATAATTTATGTATACTTTATATATTATACTACCCTGGCCATATGGTACCTTGCATGGTATTAGTTCATAATTATCGGGTATTATCGCTCGATCCGTATTTTATTATAAATTGGCCACTCACAACGAAACTCATTCCCTTTATCCTTCATAACACTTATTTATTGCTTGTTATAAATAGCGTAAGTACGTTAACGTCAAGATGATCTCATCCCCGAGTCTACGTCGGTTAACTGAAAACGAAATTTTACGTACGAAAACGCGAGATGTATTAGAACACTTGTAATATCCTTCAGAAATGTCAACTGACACAAACAATTCATCCATCATATCTTCTTATACTACTTCTATTAACCCCCATAGGGAATATCTGGAACGGGTGCGACCAATTGTATATACCTCTGTTACTATTGAATATAACTCAAAAAGCTTATGTTCCTATGCCTCAATTATAAATGTTGTTAACCTTCATTAACTGGGCGCCTCGTACCCTTCTTCATCATGCTTCTTTTGCCTGTTGAAACTTGTATTTATCTTCTTAATATCTCGTTGTCTTTCACCATAAAGATGGATAGACATTCTTGCCTTAAGGCTTCTTATCAGGAAGCTTACACCTTTCAGTACACCCATGATCTGCTAAAGACCTCACATTTACTTATCGTAGGCATCATACAAAAATCCAATTCCTCTGACTCAGCTCGTCCACAACTATCTCTCTTTCCAACCTTCATTCCGGATATAGGTATCGTTTTATTACGAATAAAAAAAATTCGGAATTTGAATTCTTATAAGGGAGCACTACCACAAGAACTAGAGTAAGAAGAAAGAGTGACAATCCTAAATGCCCTGTAGCCTCCTACTTATAAGTGTGGTGCACGACACACCCATAAACAAGACTCTACTAGACACGGCTTGTAGACTCCCTAGGACAGAACTGCTCTGATACCACCTTTGTCACGCCCCGAACCTGGGGGGCGAGACTGGCACCGAGTGCCTCACCTATCCTTGCGTACTAACTTGCAACTAATGGACTCTGAACATATGATGTCATACTTTCGCCATGGGCCACATTGCATGATAACTGCGAATGCTGACTAAATGTCAATATATAACTGGGCCGACAAGGCCGCATAACTATTAGAGCTGACAAACCAACCAAAAATACATACAAGGTCTGCAAGCCCAACATATTGCACTAACTGACAGGATATGTCTACAAGCCTCTACTGATGGATATACTATGATCGGAACAGCTCCCCGACCTACTCATAACATATATACATATAAATACAAGATGTACATAAGGCTCTACACCCGGAAACTTCAAAAGGCATGGAGCTTACCGATCAAGCTGAACTCGGGAAACACTTATTGAGGAGGCCTACCCGTCTGTCTGTCTGACCTGCATACATGAAATGCAGCGCCCCCAGAAAAGGAATGTCAGTACGAAATAATGTACTGAGTATGTAAGGCAATATACTGAAAGCTGAAACTGAACTGATAATATAATAACTGCAAGTAGCTGGAAGTCAAAGATAATCTGAAGATATGCTTACCTGCTGATACTGACTCAACTTTCTCAATATAGTAAGTAAAATAGTTGTCCGGCCCTATAAGACTCGATATATATATATATATATATATATATATATATATATATATATATATATATATATATATATATAACT
>NW_017674253.1:0-941 GCF_001879085.1 Nicotiana attenuata | reverse complement strand
ATATATGGGTTTGTCCCCCCTCCCTTTTTGAGGATTCCGCTATTTTGAGCAGCTATCCTTCTTCGTAAAGTTCTTCTTCCTCGCGTTAGGTTTTTTCACCATTTTTAATTTTGAAGCCTTCGCTTAAGTTACCGCTACCCTTCTCTCGTTTCAACATAGTTATGGCTGCTACGCTAGGATCCATTCAGCAAGGAGAGGAAAGTTCCGCCTCCGATTCTCGCCTGGTCGGTGGTACACCGCCGGTGTCTGGTGAGCCAACCTCGAAATGTTTTGTATCGAGGAAGGACCCTTCGGCCGAAAAACCTCCCAATGTTCAGGACCATAGGGAGTATGCTTCGAAGTTCATTTCTATAATAGGAGAGGGGCACCTCGAGTGAGTGAGGAAAGATTGCGGATAGGGGGAAAAGGTAGTATTGCAGGTACCTTCGCCGCAAGACAACATCATGGATCATGCCGAGGGGTTTTTGAATGTATACACGTACCCCTTTACGTTGGGCCCCCTTGATAGGGTCATGCTCGATTTCTGTCAGAAGTATCGGGCTACCCTGGCGTAGGTTCACCCGTCATTTTGGAGGATAGTATTGATGATGAGATTCTTTGCGGAGGAAGCTACCGGCCCTTTCACCACGGGGGCCTTCTAACCTTGCGGTGCCGATCTACCAGGCCTTTCATTGTCGATGATGAAGAAGATGGGGACCGGGGATGGATGAGCCGATTCATTCGAGTACGACTGTCGACATTATCCCTGTGGAGTTCCTGCCATTTCCTGAGGAATGGAATTATACACGTAAGTGGTACACTAATGTTTTCATTGTTTTGCTTATGATGGAGGCAGGTCTTGTAAATGTGCTTTTCTTCCCTCTTCTAAAGCAATTCCGTGGATGCCATACGAGGTCCCCGACCTGACGGACCGGGCTTGGAAGCTAGCGGCTCGCTCGACT
>NW_017674252.1:99951-103529 GCF_001879085.1 Nicotiana attenuata | reverse complement strand
CTTGAGCCCTGAGATGCAGGCTTCATATTCGGCCATGTTGTTGGTGCACGGGAACCTGAGTTTGGCAGATACCGGATAATGCTGGCCGGTTTTTAATACTAGGACTGCTCCTATGCCAACTCCTTTGAAATTTGCCGCTCCATCGAAAAACATTCTCCAACCGTCATAGGATTCTGCAATGTCTTCTCCTATGAAAGATACCTCTTCGTCAGGAAAATACGTCTTTAGAGGCTCGTATTCTTCATCCACGGGATTTTCAGCAAGATGATCTGCCAGTGCTTGTCCTTTGATTGCCTTTTGAGTCACATAGATAATGTCAAATTCACTCAGCAGGATTTGCCACTTGGCTAGCTTGCCAGTGGGCATGGGCTTCTCAAAGATATATTTCAGCGGATCCATTCTTGATATGAGGTAAGTGGTATAGGCACAGAAATAGTGCCTCAACTTCTGAGCTACCCAAGTCAGAGCACAACAGGTGCGTTCCAGTAGGGAATACCGGGCCTCGTACGGGGTGAACTTTTTGCTGAGATAGTAGATGGTCTGCTCCTTTCTCCCCGTTTTATCATGTTGTCCCAAAACACAAGCGAATGCCCCATCCAATACCGCAAGGTAGAGCAAAAGAGGTCTACCTAGTTTGGGCGAAACCAAAACTGGCGGCGTTGATAGGTATTCCTTGATTCTGTCGAAGGCTTTCTGGCAATCATCAGTCCATTTGGTAGCGGCGTCCTTCTTCAACATTTTAAAGATCGGTTCACAAATGATAGTGGATTGAGCTATGAATCAGCTGATATAGTTGAGTCTCCCCAGGAAACTCATCACGTCCTTCTTGTTCTTCGGCGGTGGCAACTCTTGAATGGCTTTAACCTTTGATGGATCCAGTTCTATCCCTCGTTGACTTACAATGAATCCAAGTAGTTTTCTGGCAGGAACCCCGAATGAATATTTGGCGGGATTCAGTTTCAGATTATACCTTCTCAGTCTGTTGAAGAACTTCCTCAGATCCTCCATGTGGTCAGTGGCTTTCTTGGATTTGATGATGACATCGTCTACATATACCTCGATCTCTTTGTGTATCATGCCGTGGAAAATAGTAGTCATGGCCCTCATGTAGGTGGCCCCAGCATTCTTTAATCCAAACGACATCATTTTGTAACAATACATTCCCCACGGCGCAATGAAAGCTGTTTTCTCAGCGTCTTCCTCATCCATCCATATCTGATGATACCCGGCAAAACAATCAACGAACGACTGCAGCTCGTGTTTGGCGCAGTTGTCAATCAGGATGTGTATGTTCGGCAGGGGGAAGTCGTCTTTCGGACTGGCCTAGTTGAGATCCCAGTAGTCAACACAGACTCTAACCTTCCCATCCTTCTTCGGCACTGGCACAATGTTGGCTAACCATGTTGGGTACTCCATTACCCTGAGAACCTTGGCTTTGACTTGCTTGGTAACTTCTTCCTTGATTTTCAAACTCATGTCAGGTTTGAACTTTCTGAGCTTCTGCTTTACCGGTGGACATGTCGGATTTGTTGGCAGTTTGTGAGCTACAATAGATGTACTAAGACCAGTCATATCATCATACGACCAGGCGAATATGTCCTCATATTCCCTTAGAAATTCCGTGTACTCTTTCTTTTCCGATGGCGACACATGAACACTGATGCGCGTTTCCTTGACATTCTCTGTATTCCCCAAGTTGACAACCTCAGTTTCGTCCAAGTTAGACTTAGGCCTATTCTCAAAATCCTCAATCTCTTTAACGACCTCTTCTGGTATATCATCCTCTTCTGAGTCTATATCCATTTGTTGCATTGTCTCATTGCATGTCACAATCGTCGGTTCGCCAAGATAAGTAATAGTAATGCTGTGTAAATAAAGTAAACGTTAGAAAAACTAATGAGAGCGAGATTTATAAGAAACTGAAATGCTTTGATAAATTCATAATTGTTTTGAACATTAGAGCTCTTATTTTTGAAATTAATAATACAGAAATGAAATCAACTAGCGAAAAAGTAAAAGGTAATGCATGGTGCTTTGTTCAGCCTTGCTACCCCGAAGCTTTCCGGGCTCTGGTAGTTCTGACGGACCAATTGTCGAGGCGTGCTCCTCGGTTCACAGCTTGTATGGAAGGGCCTTCCTCCTCAAAAATGACACAGCAGTCCATATTATCGTCTTCCAAAAACAAATTCCTTATTGCCGCCAACGCTTCCTCTTCTTTTGACCCATATATGATATCTGCTGGCTGGAAAGTCTGCTCCAGGCGAGGTATCGGATGCTCCAGTAGGTAGTAGGGACTGCGCCATGGTGACGACCAGTGGTTGAACTCCTCCCAAGTGTATTCATACCCCAAAACAAAAGTGGTGCCATGTTTCTTTAGCTTAATGGGTTAGGCGATTCCCTAGAGGTTTTTGCCGCGTCCTTTTCCAGGTTCATATCCGCTCCAATTCAGTATGCTTTTAATTTTGTTGTTCCACCATTTGTCTTTGTCGACTGCGTTGACCCGCTCGATGTAGTGGTAAGTTTCCCCACCTATCTTTCTTCTTCCTCCAATTGCTGGAATGGTTTGGCAACTGTATATGGGATTGCTACCGTCGCCGTGAATGATCACCTCTTGGTGGTTCCACTCAAACTTCACTACCTGATGTAGTGTTGATGCTACAGCCCCAGCGGCATGAATCCATGGTCGTCCCAATAACAGATTGTAAGATGCTGGCACGTCTATCACTTGAAAATCAACATCAAACCAGGTAGGCCCCATTTGCAAACACAAGCTAATTTCCCCAATAGTAGACCTTTGGGATCCATCGAAAGCTTTGACATTAATGGCTCCATCCTTGATCTCATGCAGGCTCTTCCCCAATGTTCTGAGAGTCACCAATGGACAAATATTGAGGCTAGACCCTCCGTCAACCAGAATTCTGGTGACGAAATAATCCTCGCATTGCACAGTGATGTGCAACGCCTTGTTGTGGCTCAGCCCTTCTGGTGGCAACTCATCTTCGTGGAAAGTGATTTTGTGACTCTCCAACACTTGCCCTACCATGTTCGCCATTTCTCCTCCAGTTATGTTGCTGGGTACATATGCCTCACTTAGTATCTTCATCAAGGCATTCTTATGTGCATCGGAGCTTTGCAGCAGAGCTAGGATGGAGATCTGTGCCGATGTTTTATTCAATTGATCAATGACTGAGTACTCCTTTGCTTGTATCTTCCTCCAGAGATCATGGGGTCCAGTTTCAATAGGCCGTCCAGGGGCCTGCTTACTTGATTCAGCTAAATGTTCCGGGGTATAAACCCTGCCGGTTCTGGTCATACCCTGTGCTGCAATTGCTTCCCCAGATTTGGTCTTTCCTTTCCTTCTCGCCTCGGCGGTGTAATCCCAAGGAATGGCCTTCGTATGGAATGGTGCTATGGTTAACAATTTCAGCAAATATCAAAGCGGTAAAATATTTAGCACATATAGCATGGAACATGTAGAAAAATCAGATAAAGCCAAATATAACAATTGCACTAAGCTCGAATTCTTGAACCCTGAATCGAAATTCTGGGTTCGTTTCCCCAACAGAGTCGCCAGAGCT
>NW_017674252.1:42302-90004 GCF_001879085.1 Nicotiana attenuata | reverse complement strand
AACCAACGCGTGAAGCGTCGCAATACACAGTATACATCCCTGCACCAGAAGGCAACACAAGAACTGGCGCCGTAGTCAAAGGCATCTTGAGCTTCTGAAAGCTCTCCTCCCAATCATCGGACCAAATGAATGGGGTACCGTTCTGGGTCAGTCTAGTCAAAGGTGATGCAATAGATGAGAAGCCCTGCACAAATTGCCGATAATAACCCGCTAACCCCAGGAAACTCCTGATCTCGGTCACTGAAGTAGGACGTGGCCAACTCTGAACTGCCTCAATCTTCTTGGGATCTACCTTAATACCCTCTCCGAACACGATATGCCCCAAGAATGCCACTAACTCAAGCCAAAACTCACACTTGGAGAACTTAGCATACAACTTCTGCTCTCGCAAGGTCTGAAGCACTACCCTCAGATGCTGCTCGTGCTCCCCCAGGATACGTGAGTATATCAAGATGTCATCAATGAAGACAATAACAAAGGAATCAATATAAGGCCTGAATACCCGGTTCATCAAATCCATAAATGCCGGCGGGGCATTAGTCAAGCCGAAGGACATCACCAGAAACTCATAGTGGCCATATCTAGTCCTGAATGCAGTCTTCGGAACATCCGAGTACCGAATCTTCAGCTGATGATACCCTGACCTCAGGTCAATCTTAGAGAACACCCTAGCTCCCTGCAGCTGGTCGAACAAATCATCAATACGAGGAAACGGGTACTTGTTCTTGATGGTGACCTTGTTCAACTGGCGGTAATCAATGCACATCCGCATGGTCCTATCCTTCTTCTTCACAAATAGCACTGGTGCGCCCCAAGGTGATACACTGGGCCTGACAAACCCTTTTTCTAACAACTCCTCTAGCTGCTCCTTCAACTCCTTAGGAGCCATATGGTATGGAGGAATAGATATAGGCTGAGTGCCTGGAGCCAAATCAATACAGAAATCAATATCGCGATCCGGAGGCATGCCAGGAAGATCAGAAGGAAAAACATCGGTGAACTCTCGGACTACTGGCACTGAATCAATCGTCGGAGACTTTGCAGTGACGTCTCGAACATAAGCTAGATAGGCCAAACACCCTTCTCGACCATGTGTCGAGCCTTAAGGAAAGAAATAACCCTGCTAGGCATATTAACTGTGGAACCCTTCCACTCCAATCTCGGCGATCCTGGCATCGCTAGTGCAACAATCTTGGCATGGCAATCAAGGACGGCGTGATATGGATATAAACAATCCATGCCTAGGATGACCTCAAAATCAATCATATCGAGCAACAAAAGATCAGCTCTAGTCTCGAGACCACAGAAAGTGACCACACAGGACCGGTAGATCCGATCCACAACCACAGAATCACCCACAGGAGTGGACACATGAACTGGAACACCCAAGGGCTCAGGAGAAATAACCAGGAAGCGAGCGAACAGAGATGATACATATGAATAAGTAGACCCTAGATCAAATAATACCGAAGCATCCCTACCACCAACGGGAATAATACCTGTGATGACGGCATCTGAGGCCAATGCATCCGGCCTAGCTGGAAGAGCATAGAACCTGGCTGGAGCGCCGGCTGTCTGACCTCCACCTAACTGAGTAGTAGCTGGCTGACCTCTCCCTGTCTGGCCTCCACCTCTAGGATGGCCTCTACCCGTCTGCCCTCCACCTCTAGTTGGCTGGGCAGCTGATGCTGGAGTCGTAGGCTGCTGACCCTGCTGCACTGCCTTGCCCCGAAGTCTGGGGCAATGCCTCCTCATATGACTAGGATCCCCGCACTCAAAGCAACTCTACGGTGCGGTGACCTACTGCCTAGAGGGCTGACTCTGATGACCTGAAAATCCACTGGAAGAAGCCTGAATAGCCGGTGGACGGTATGAACCCTCCGTCATAGCACTGAAATAAGGACCAGAAGAATTTGGAGGACCTGAATACCCACTGGAGGAGCCCTGAATAGCTGGGGGCGATAAGAACTCTCCGGCATGGCGCTAAAATAGGAACGAGCGGGAGCACCCTGAGCAGGTGGTGGTGCTGAAACTGGGGGCCTACTGGACTGACCCCTACCGAACTGACCTCTACCCCTAGCTAGGGCGCCTCCAAACTCTCCGGAGAATCTGGCCCTCTTATCCTGCTGCATCTGCTCTCTACCCCTCAGATGATAACCCTCAATCCTGCGTGCAATCTCAACCACTAGCTGGTACCCTGTACCCATCTCTACCTCTCGAGCCATACCAGATCGGATGGTGGGATGTAATCCCGCAACTAACCTCCGCACTCTCTCTGCCTCTGTGGGAAGTATCATAAGTGCATGGCGAGAGAACTCAGAGAACCTCGCCTCGTAGTCGATCACTAACATCTGACCCTGCTCTAGGTACTCAAACTGATACCGCAGCTCTTCCCTCTCTGAGCGGAATGTATCGATCCAAGAATAACTGAGTGAACTGACCCCAAGTGAGGGGAGGAGAACCTGCTGGCCTGCCAAGTACATAGGACTCCCACCATCTACGTGCTCTGCCCTCAAGCTGAAAAGTAGTGAAGTCAACTCCATGCGACTCCAATATCCTCATGTTGTGCAGCCTGTCCCTGCCCCGGTCTATGAAGTCCTGAGCATCCTCATGACGCTCACCCCCGAAGACTGGAGGATGAAGCCTGGTCCATCTGTCTAATAACTTCTGTGGATCACCATCCACAGTTGGCCTGGGCTGGGGTGACACTACGGCAACTGGCTGAGCCCCATCTGCGGGTTGTGCACCCAGAGTCTGATATACTATAGCTGCATGGCCTGGAGCCTGAGCAGTAGGGGTCTGGGCTCCCCCTCCTGCCTGTGAAGTGGCTGGGTCTGCTGGAAATAAACCAGCCTGAGTCATAGTGTCCATGAACCGTAGCATGCGGCCCATGACCTCCTGAAATCCCGGTGTTGTCATAAAATCCGCCGGGGTAGGCTCAGCCGCGGGCACCTCGCCCTGCTCCTCAATAATAGGGTCCTCCACAGGATCTACCGGTGGTGCAACTGGAACGGCTCTGGGACGCCCTCGTCCCCTACCACGGGCCGGTGCCCTCCCCCGGCCTCTACCTCGGCCTCTGCAACGGGGGGAGCAGCTCCTCCCGGGTCCGGAACGTCGGCGGTACGAGTTCTCACCATCTGTGAGAGAATAGAAGAGGGAAATTTAGTACTCTAAGCACTGCACGACAGGAAATGAATAAAGAGTAGTCTTTCCTAATACCCTATAGCCTCTCGAAGATAAATANTTTGGAGGTCTTTATGGATGATTTTAGTGTGGTTGGTGATTCATTTGAAGAGTGTTTGGGAAATTTGGATAGAGTCCTAGCCCGATGTGAAGAAACGAATCTTGTTCTTAATTGGGAAAAATGCCACTTCATGGTTGAAGAGGGCATAGTGTTGGGTCACAAAATTTCTAAGCATGGGATTGAAGTAGACAAAGCTAAGATTGAGGTGATTTCAAGGCTTCCTCCCCCCACTTCTGTCAAAGGGGTGAGAAGTTTCCTTGGGCATGCGGGGTTCTACCGGCGCTTTATCAAGGATTTTTGGAAGGTTATGAATCCCCTTTGCAAGTTTCTAGAGAAAGATGCTAAGTTTGTGTTTGATGAGAAATGTATGGAGGCCTTTGAACTTCTAAAGCATAAGTTGACATCTACCCCGATCATTACCGCACCCAATTGGAGCTTGCCTTTCGAGCTCATGTGCGACGCGAGTGATGTTGCGGTTGGGGCAGTTTTGGGTCAAAGAGTGAAGAAAATGTTTCATCCCGTGTACTATGCAAGCAAGACTATGAATGAAGCTCAATGGAACTACACGGTGAGGGAGAAGGAATTGTTGGCTATTGTGTTCGCCATGAAAAAATTTCGGCCATATCTTATGGGGGCCAAAGTCATAGTGCACACCGACCATGCCGCCCTTAGGTATTTGATGACCAAGAAATATTCCAAGGCAAGGTTGATGCGATGGGTGTTACTTCTTCAAGAGTTTGATTTGGAAATAGTGGACCGGAAAGGTAGTGTAAACCAAGTTGCGGATCATTTGTCCCGCTTGGAGGAGGAAGGAAGGCCGTGTGATGGCTGATCAATGATACATTCCCCGATGAGCAACTACTTTCTGTGTCAATGTGTGATATGCCATGGTTTGCGGATATTGCTAATTTCATTGTGAATGGTATCATCCCATGTGAGCTCTCTTCTAACCAAAGGAAGAAGCTCAAACAGGATAGTCTGGACTTCTATTGGGATGAGCCATACTTTTTCAAGATTTGCACGGATGGTGTGATTCGAAGGTGTGTCCCGGAGGGAGAGCAAGTGAGTATTTTGGAGGCTTGTCATTCCTCCCCCTATGGTGGCCATCATGGAGGGGAGAGGACGACTTCGAAAGTTCTGAGTTGTGGTTTTTATTGGCCAACCTTGTTCAAAGATGCAAGTGATCTAGTGAAAAGATATGATCAATGTCAACGAGCGGGCGGTATTTCCAAGAAAGATGAGATGCCTCTGAACACAATTCTTGAAGTTGATATCTTTGATGTATGGGGTATCGATTTTATGAGCCCTTTTGTTAGCTCGTGCGGGAACACTTACATTCTTATAGCGGTTGATTATGTGTCAAAATGGGTTGAGGCCGTAGCCTTGCCTAACAATGAAGCTAGGAGTGTGGTGTCATTTCTAAAGAAGAGCATTTTCACAAGGTTTGGTACACCCCGGGCAATCATTAGTGATGGAGGATTGCATTTTTGTAATAGAGCTTTGGTTACCTTGCTCTCCAAGTATGGTGTCAACCACAAAGTATCTACACCTTATCATCCTCAAGCAAGAGGCCAGTTGAAGTGTCTAACAGGGAGATCAAGAGTATTTTTTCCAAGACCGTCAATGCCAATAGGACCGATTGGTCTAAAAAGTTAGATGATGCTCTATGGGCTTACCGGACCACTTACAGGACCCCAATTGGTACGTCTTCGTACCGGTTGGTGTTTGGGAAAGCATGTCATCTACTAGTGGAGTTGGAGCATAAGGCCATGTGGGCCTTGAGGAAGCTTAATATTGAGTGGGATGTTGCGGCTAATCTTCGTGTTGAACAACTCAATGAACTTGATGAATTCCGGCTCCATGCATACTCTAGTTCGTCCTTGTATAAGGACAAGATGAAGTACCTTCATGATAAATATGCTCGTGGAAAGGAGTTCAAAGTTGGTGATTTGGTTCTCTTGTTCAATTCCCGGTTACGTATGTTTCCGGGAAAGCTTAAATCAAAGTGGAGTGGGCCATTTGAAGTTGTGTGTGTGACCTCGTTTGGTGCTCTAGATTTGAAGAATAAAAATGGTGAAGTCTTTAGAGTGAATGGGCACCGTGTCAAGCATTATCTTGGGAAGTTTGATGATAGCCATGTGGTGGCTGTTGTTCATTTCAAATGATGTGATGGTAACCCGCGTCGTGCCGCGACGTTAAATCAGGCGCTTCTTGGGAGGCAACCCATGTGTTTTTCTTTTTGTTTTCTTTGATTTTTTTTGTAGTATAGGATTGATTTTTGGGCTAACTGGTTGTGAGATATTGCAGGATTGAGTTGATGCAGTGCAGGACATAATTGAAGAAATTGCACAGTCTCTGAAGTTTCTAGTGCAGCCGCACTACATTTTATGCGGTCCGCACCGGTGAAGGGTAACAAAATTGCTCTCTGAAGTTTGCCACCACGGCCGCATTACATCTTGTGCGGACTGCGGTGGACCTCTGCGGCCGCGGTCTATTTTTGTGCGGACCACAGAGGTTGCCTTCTCAAACTTTTTCTAAAATAACCCAGCGCGGGCCGCGGTCCATTTTTTGCGGCCGCGCTGGTAGGTGAGAATGGGCCCTAGGGGTTTCTCTATGAATTGACCCGAAGGGCCTCCTTTTACCCTTTTCAAACGCTAAACTCTCAGAGCCCCCTTTTACTGTTCATCTTGAGCATTTCCACCGTAACTCTTGCTTGACATTGATTAGTTGCACTTCATCTCATCATCTGGTAAGATTTCACTCAATTCATCTTTGTTTACTTGTGTAGTTTCATTTTATTTTCATATTCCTTAACTGGTAGTTCTTCTCCTCCCCTTATTTCTCTAATTGTTTGATTAGGTTAGTTGAAATGGCAATTTTTTGTGGACTTGGTGAATATAATGGACTGGGTAATTGAGTAGAGACCCTAACTAGGTAAAAATTTGAACTTAAAAGCAAAATCTTAGGTACCCTAACTCAGTGACAAGTCTGGGCACCCTTGCGAACCGCGGTCGTGTTTATGCGGTCCGCGGTGTTGAACTTCTGAAGGGTGACTCTTGCCTAGTGCGGCCGCGATCGATTTTTTGCGGACCGCACTGGTGAGATTCAGAGAGCGTGTTTCTGGGGACACTATACCTGTGCGGACCGCGGTCGTTCTTGTGCGGTCCGCGGTGGCTTCAGCGCGGCCGCACTACCATTTTGTGCGGTCCGCACTGAGCAATTCTTGCAATTGTCTGCAACATGTTACCACTGCTCTGCATTTCTTTCTGCACTAATGTTCTCACTGATTCTGCTGATACTAACAAATACATTGAATGATGCTTGCTGACAATGGTGAGAAAAAGCTCAAAACAACCGGGAAAAGGAGAACCATCCTAGGGAGGGAAGAAGAAGATGGTAAAACTCACTCCCCAAGCTCGAGAGAACATAAAAAAGACCAGTAAAATCATCAAAGCTGCAGACAGAGCTGCTTCCCATTCCTCGGGGAGTGAGTACCAACCGTCACGGGACATTTCTTCAGACTCCGTGCCAGAGTATGTTGAAGACTGGCCGGAGAGATTCAGACTGAGAGATACCCCTCCACCACCAACCACTGCCCAAGCACCAGAGCATATTCCCACTGAGTCGTCTAAGGGCTCAGCAGCCAGCAGTGGTGATTACTCCACCTCTCCCACAGCTTCATTATCAGGGGAGGGTGCAGAAGGAGGTGATGAGGAAGTACAAGGGGATGAGGAGATAGCTGAGGGTGGTGATCCCCAGGTTAGAGGCATTGCCTGAACTAGAAAGCCTGATATTTGGGAGGATAGGTTCATGAGCCAAGTGGCGTACCACAAGTTTAGGGAGTGGTGGCCGGTGAGAAAGTTGATACCGGAGCGGAGCTTCATTGACAGAGATTTATTACCCCACAACCCTGATGTGCATAGACAGTTGAGAACTAGAGTGGGTTGGGAGTACTTCTTAGATGACTGTGTAGATGCTAATGAACACATGGTCAAGGAATTCTACTGCAATGCAGCCCACATCAAAAAGGGCTCCAAAGTGACCAAGGTTCGCAACAAGAAAGTGTTGTTTGATGGGAAATACCTCAACGAATACTTGGGCTTCAATGAGGAGGATGAGACTCTGTATATGGCAAAGTTGGAGATGGGCGAGGAGGTCCTTCCATGGTTAGCTCAGTACCTGGCAATCCCAGGTACCGTTCCGGATTGGTTGACTGCTGGGTAAAGATATTGAGGAGGACCCTGAACTTTGAGGCTAGGGGCTGGGAGACATTTGTTTGCAGCCGGTTAGATCCTACTACACATGACCAGACACTTCCTCTTCACCGGGCTGTATTGGTTGCTTCAATTATGGCGGGGTACCCCATAAATATGGGGAATGTGATGTCCCGCATTATTTCCCTAGTAGGAGCTGAGCATGACCGGAACTACCCCTTCCCGAGTACCCTCACTATGTATTTTTGGGACCTGAAGGTGGAAAATAAGCCCTGGAATGCCAAGGTCAAGGCGACATCCCCGTTCTCTTGGTATAGCTTGAAGGGGAATGACAACCCCAAGAACAAGAACTACAAAGCGCCTACTTCTGCCCCAACTGGCCAATCTGAAGAGCCAGTTGTGGTAGAGGTCCTTGCTGAGCCTACATCCATTTATGCTGAGATGCCTCCCGGACCTTCCACTTTTGCAGCCATTCCTCCTGGTCTTTCCACATCAGCAGGTCCAGAGATTCCATCTAGCCGGGCCCATCCCATCACTGCCCACCGACTGAGCCAGGCCCTTGCCAGTATTAACAACTGGATGTCCACCACGTCATCTAAGTTGTCCACATTGTCTGCTACTATAGCAGCTCAGTCAGCTCCCCTAGCCCCACAGGTACCCCAATCAATAGAGGATGCTTTGAAGGAAATTCTTGAGAACCAGAAGAAAATCCTCGATACTCAAGATGCATTTACAAAGACAGTGGATTCACATAGCAAGGCTCTCAAGGATCTTGCTAAAGAGCATAGGAAGCTGCGGAAGACACGGGCCTCCAAGGAGTCCGTGAAGGAGCTGCGTGCAGATGTTGATAGACTGAAGGCAGACCAGCTGCCTTTGGACCTTTTGCTTAGTCCAGTCCCAGCAGCTCACCACCGCCAAAGCAGACCCAGAGGCCTCCAAAAAGGAGGAGGACGATCCCTAGAGCAGAAGATGCCATCATCCAGTTGGCGGACCCACCAGAGGCCTCCTCTAGTTAGCCACAGGATGTACCAGTTTCAGAGCCTGTCCAGGCCCAGGTCCTAGTAGCAGCAGAGCAGACCACCGGGGACCAGTCTGAGGTCCCCGAGAGCATAGAGGACCCCGGGACCACCCATGATCCTATGCAGATGGACACGGCTTAGGGAGCCTTCTATATCCTTTTTCTATCTTTTTGGTGCTTATTTAGACTAGTTGGCATTGGGGACAATGCCAGCTTTTATTCGAGGGGGTGCGCCCTTCATTTTTGGATGACTGTATATTTTGATACTATTTTATGCTTTCTTGATTTTCATTTGGTCTGTATATAATTTTACATTTAGTTACTTTTATCGCACTTTTTATCTTTCCTTTGGTCTGTATATAAAGTTACATCATTGTATATATTCATTCCCCATTGTATATTCAAAGCCCCTATTGTACATATTTATTCTATTTTCTATTTTCGCAATTTTTTTTGTTTTTAGCTTCTTATATAGGCTTGTAGCCTTTTGTTTTGTTTTGGACGTTTTAATAAGCCTTTGGTTTTCTTGATGCCACGGTTCTTTCCAAAGGTGGAGTATTGTGTGAACCGGGTGGCTTTTCCCAATGATAGATGGCGTGACAACCTTCTTAAGGGTTTGAGTCCATTTTTGTTTTTTTGTTTTTGGTAGTTTGTAGTTAAGCGTACCTCAAGCAAAGCTTCACTTGGGCCTAGCACATTTGCCTTTGATCTTATGGTCAAAAACAAATTATTGTGATTAGGATGGTGAAAGTCGTGGCCTAGAGACTCTTGTGTTGACCGATAATCATCAAGTGGTTTTTCGGGACCATTGTGTGCTCAAATCGTATCTAAGGTTGTTGTGGGCCCACGACCCTATGTCTTTAGCAATCCCTTAGCTTGTGTGGTGAGTAATTGAATTGCAAGTCCAAGTCCCGAGCCATTGGTCTAGAACTTGCCCTGAATGTTTGTTGAGCATAAATCCTAAGTGAATATTGACTTGAGACGTGATTATAGGCTCTCCTTGATCCAAATGATAGTTGAACAAATTCCATAGCCTACCAATGATATGATTCCTAGTTAACCCTTTTGAGCCTTATACCTTTTTCTTTCAAGAACCATGTTACAAGCCTAGACCCGTTCTAAAAGATACCCTCTCTTGGCACCCAAATCTTTCCTTTAGCACATGGCAAAAGTATAAGTTTGGGACGGGGGGGGGGGGGGGGGGTANACGGAGGATTGGCAACAAAGTGGTAAAAAGGCACAAATGTGAAGAAAAGGAAAGGCAATAAAAAGAAGAAAAGCAAAAAGACAAATAGAAAGTTCAAATGTAGAAAAAGAATAAAAAGGGATTACAAGAAAAAGCAAATGAAAAAAGAAAAAAAAGGTAGTAGGAAAAGTTAGTAAAAAGGAGAAAAAGGTTTAGAAAANGCACGGATGGTATGATTCGAAGGTGTGTCCCGGAGGGAGAGCAAGTGAGTATTTTGGAGGCTTGTCATTCCTCCCCCTATGGTGGCCATCATGGAGGGGTGATGACGGCTTCGAAAGTTCTAAGTTGTGGTTTTTATTGGCCAACATTGTTCAAAGATGCAAGTGATCTAGTGAAAAGATGTGATCAATGTCAACGAGCGGGCGGGATTTCCAAGAAAGATGAGATGCCTCTGAACACAATTCTTGAAGTTGATATCTTTGATGTATGGGGTATCGATTTTATGGGCCATTTTGTTAGCTCGTGCGGGAACACTTACATTCTTGTAGCGGTTGATTATGTGTCAAAATGGGTTGAGGCCGTAGCCTTGCCTAACAATGAAGCTAGGAGTGTTGTGTCATTTCTAAAGAAGAGCATTTTCACAAGGTTTGGTACACCCCGGGCAATCATTAGTGATGGAGGATCGCATTTTTTTTTGTAATAGAGCTTTTGATACCTTGCTCTCCAAGTATGGTGTCAACCACAAAGTCTCTACACCTTATCATCCTCAAGCAAGTGGCCAGGTTGAAGTGTCTAACAGGGAGAACAAGAGTATTTTGTCCAAGACCGTCAATGCCAATAGGACCCATTGGTCTAAAAAGTTAGATGATGCTCTATGGGTTTACCGGACCGCTTACAAGACCCCAATTGGTATGTCTCCGTACAGGTTGGTATTAGGGAAAGCATGTCATCTACCAGTGGAGTTGGAGCATAAGGCCATGTGGGCCTTAAGGAAGCTTAATCTTGAGTGGGATGTTGCGGCTAATCTTCGTGTTGAACAACTCAATGAACTTGATGAATTCCAGTTCCATGCATACTCTAGTTCGTCCTTGTATAAGGACAAGATGAAGTACCTTCATGATAAATATGCTCATGGAAAGGAGTTCAAAGTTGGTGATTTGGTTCTCTTGTTCAATTCCCGGTTACGTATGTTTCCGGGAAAGCTTAAATCGAAGTGGAGTGGGCCATTTGAAGTTGTGTGTGCGACCCCGTTTGGTGCTCTAGATTTGAAGAATAAAAATGGTGAAGTCTTTAGAGTTAATGGGCACCGTGTCAAGCATTATCTTGGGAAGTTTGATGATAGCCATGTGGTGGCTGTTGTTCATTTCAAATGATGTGATGGTAACCCGCGTCGTGCCGCGACGTTAAATCAGGCGCTTCTTGGGAGGCAACCCATGTGTTTTTCTTTTTGTTTTCTTTGATTTTCTTTGTAGTATAGGATTGATTTTTGGGCTAACTGGTTGTGAGATGTTGCAGGATTGAGTTGATGCAGTGCAGAACATAATTGAAGAAATTGCACAGTCTCTGAAGTTTGCAGTGCGGCCGCACTACACGCACTGGTGAAGGGTAATAAAATTGCTCTCTGAAGTTGGCCACCGCGGCCGCATTACATCTTGTGCGGACCGCAGTGGACCTCTGCAGCCGCGGTCTATTTTGTGCGGACCACAGAGGTTGCCTTCTCAAACTTTTTCTAATCAAACCCAGCGCGGGCCGCGGTCCATTTTGTGCGGCCGCGCTGGTAGGTGAGAATGGGCCCTAGGGGTTTCTCTATGAATAGACCCCAAGGGCCTCCTTTTACCCTTTTCGAACGCTAAACTCTCAGAGCCCCCTTTTACTGTTCATCTTGAGCATTTTCACAGTAACTCTTGCTTGACATTGATTAGTTTCACTTCATCTCATCATCTGGTAACATTTCACTCAATTCATCTTTGTTTACTTGTGTAATTTCATTTTATTTTCATATTCCTTAACTGGTAGTTCTTCTTCTCCCCTTATTTCTCTAATTGTTTGATTAGGTTAGTTTAAATGGCAAATTTTGTGGACTTGGTGAATATAATGGACTGGGTAATTGAGTAGAGACCCTAACTAGGTAAAAATTTGAACTTAAAAGCAAAATCTTAGGAACCCTAACTCAGTGCCAAGTCTGGGCACCCTGTGCGGACGGCGGTCGTGTTTATGCGGTCCGTGGTGTTGAACTTCTGAAGGGTGACTCTTGCCCAGTGCGGCCACGATTGATTTTGTGCGGACTGCACTGGTGAGATTCAGAGAGTGTGTTTTTAGGGACACTATACTTGTGCGGACCGCGGTCGTTCTTGTGCGGTCCGCGGTGGCTTCAACGCGGCCGCACTACCATTTTGTGCGGTCCGCACTGAGCAATTCCTGCAATTGTCTGCAACATGTTACCACTGGTCTGCATTTCTTTCTGCACTAATGTTCTCACTGCTTCTGCTGATACTAACAAATACATTGAATTATGCTTGCAGACAATGGTGAGAAAAGGCTCAAAACAACCGGGAAAAGGAGAACCCTCCCAGGGAGGGAAGAAGAAGATGGTAAAACTCACTCCCCAAGCTCGAGAGAACATAAAAAAGACCAGGAAAATCATCAAAGCTGCAGACAGAGCTGCTTCCCATTCCTCGGGGAGTGAGTACCAACCGTCACGGGACATTTCTTCAGACTCCGTGCCAGAGTATGTTGAAGACTGGCCGGAGAGATTCAGACAGAGAGATACCTCTCCACCACCAACCACTGCCCAAGCACTAGAGCATATTCCTACTGAGTCGTCTGAGGGCTCAACAGCCAGCAATGGTGATTACTCCACCTCTCCCACAGCTTCAGTATCAGGGGAGGGTGCAGAAGGAGGTGAGGAGGAAGTACAAGGGGATGAGGAGATAGCTGAGGGTGGTGAGCCTCAGGTTGGAGGCATTGCCCAAACTAGAAAGCCTGATATTTGGGAGAATAGGTTCTTGAGCCAGGTGGCGTACCACAAGTTTAGGGAGTGGTGTCCGGTAAGAAAGTTGATACCAGAGCGGAGCTTCATTGACAGAGATTTATTACCCCACAACCCTGACGTGCATAGACAGTTCAGAACTAGAGTGGGTTATGAGTACTTCTTAGATGACTGTGTAGATGCTAATGAACACATGGTCAAGGAATTCTACTACAATGTAGCCCATATCAAAAAGGGCTCCAAAGTGACCAAGGTTCGCAACAAGAAAGTGTTGTTTGATGGGAAATACCTCAACGAATACTTGGGCTTCAATGAGGAGGACGAGACTCTGTATATGGCGAAGTTGGAGATGGGCGAGGAAGTCCGTCCATGGTTAGCTCAGTACCTGGCAATCCCAGGTACCGTTTCGGATTGGTTGACTGCTGGGGTAAAGATATTGAGGAGGACCCTGCACTTTGAGACTAAGGGCTAGGAGACATTTGTTTGCAGCCGGTTAGATCCTACTACACATGACCAGACACTTCCTCTTCACAGGGCTGTATTGGTTGCTTTAATTATGGCGGGGTACCCCATAAATTTGGGGAATGTGATGTCCCGCATTATCTGGCTAGTAGGAGCTGAGCATGACCGGAACTACCCCTTCCCGAGTACCCTCACTATGTATTTTTGGGACCTTAAGGTGGACAAGAAGCCCTTTGATGTCAAGGTCAAGGAGACAACCCCGTTCTCTTGGTATAGTTTGAAGGGGAATGACAACCCCAAGGACAAGAACTACAAAGCCCCTACTTCTGCCCCAACTGGCCAGTCTGAAAAGCCAGTTGTGGTAGAGGTCCCTGCTGAGCCTACATCCATTTATGCTGAGATGCCTCCCAGACCTTCCACTTTTGCAGCCATTCCTCCTGGTCCTTCCACATCAGCAGGTCCGGAGATTCCATCTAGCCGGGCCCATCCCATCACTGCCCATCGACTAAGCCAGGCCCTTGCCAGTATTAACAACTGGATGTCCACCGCGTCATCTAAGTTGTCCACAATGTCTGCTATTGTAGCAGCTCAGTCAGCTCCCCCAGCCCCACAGGTACCCCAGTCAACAGAGGATGCTTTGAAGGAAATTCTTGAGAACCAGAAGAAAATCCTCGATACTCAGGATGCATTGACAAAGAGAGTGGATTCACATAGCAAGGCTCTCAAGGAGCTTGCTAAGGAGCATAGGAAGTTGCGGAAGACACGGGCCTCCAAGGAGTCCGTGAAGGAGCTGCGTGCAGATGTTGATAGACTGAAGGCACACCAGCTACCCTGTGGACCTTTGGCTTAGTCCAGTCCCAGCAACTCATCCACCACCAGAGCAGACCCAGAGGCCTCCGAAAAGGAGGAGGACGATCCCTAGAGCAGATGATGCCATCATCCAGTTGTCGGACCCACCAGAGGCCTCCTCTAGTTAGCCACAGGATGTACCAGTTTCAGAGCCTGTCCAGGCCCAGGTCCCAGTAGCAGCAGAGCAGACCACTGGGGACCAGTCTGAAGTCCCCGAGAGCACAGAGAACCCCGGGACCACCCATGATCCTATGCAGACGGACACGGCTTAGAGAGCCTTCTATATCCTTTTTCTATCTTTTTGGTGCTTGTTTAGACTAGTTGGCATTGGGGACAATGCCAGCTTTTATTCGAGGGGGTGCGCCCTTCATTTTTGGATGACTGTATATTTTGATACTATTTTATGCTTTCTTGATTTTCATTTGGTCTATATATAATTTTACATTTAGTTACTTTTATCGCACTTTTTATCTTTCCTTTGGTCTGTATATAAAGTTACATCATTGTATATATTCATTCCCCATTGTATATTCAAAGCCCCTATTGTACATATTTATTCTATTTTCTATTTTCGCAAATTTTTTTTGTTTTTAGCTTCTTATATAGGCTCGTAACCTTTTGTTTTGTTTTGGACGTTTTAATAAGCCTTTGGTTTTCTTAATGCCACGGTTCTTTCCAAAGGTGGAGTATTGTGTGAACCGGGTGGATCTTCCCATTGATAGATGGCGTGACAACCTTCTTAAGGTTTTGAGTCCGTTTTTGTTTTTGTTTTTGGTAGTTTGTAGTTAAGCGTACCTCAAGCAAAGCTTCACTTGGGCCTAGCACATTTGCCTTTGATCTTATGGTCAAAAACAAATTATTGTGTTTCGGATGGTGAAAGTCGTGGACTTGAGACTCTTGTGTTGACCGATAATCATCAAGTGGTTTTTCGGGACCATTGTGTGCTCAAATCGTATCTAAGGTCGTTGTGGGCCCCCGACCCTATGTCTTTAGCAATCCCTTAGCTTGTGTGGTGAGTAATTGAATTGCAAGTCCAAGTCCTGAGCCATTGGTCTAGAACTTGCCCTGAATGTTTGTTGAGGCGAAATCCTAAGTGAATTTTGACATGAGACGTGATTATAGGCTCTCCTTGATCCAAATGATAGTTGAACAAATTCCATAGCCTACCAATGATATGATTCCTAGTTAACCCTTTTGAGCCTTAGACCTTTTTCTTTCAAGAATCATGTTACAAGCCTAGACCCGTTCTAAAAGATACCCTCTCTTGGCACTCAAATCTTTCCTTTAGCACATGGCAAAAGTATAAGTTTTGGGGGGGGGGAGGGGGGAGGGGANACGGAGGAGTTATCGAACAAAGGTAAGGTAAACGGAAACGCAAAGNAGGCACAAAAGTGAAGAAAAGGAAAGGCAATGAAAAAGAAAGAAAAGCAAAAAGACAAAAAGAAAGTTCAATGTGAAAAAGAATAAAAAGGGATTCAAGAAAAGCAATAAAAAAGAAAGAAAAGGTGTGGAAAGTTGAAAAAGGAGAAAAGGTTTGAAATGCATAAGAAAGAGTGACAATGTATCTCTCTAACCCCTTAGAAAGAAGTGAAATGACTCAAAGAGACAAGTGAATTGTGCCAAATGAATCAAAAGAAGTGCTTAAGGGAAGATGGAACCCACTTAGACCACAACATTTCCTACCCTGAACCAAAAGCCTTCACAATGACTCCACAAAAGCCCTATATGATCTTGAGTTGAATGAAGCTTACATTAGTGTATACTTACATAAGGGGCAAGCATATAGTACCTAGAGCCGGACTTGTGACCTCTTCTTGAGAGAGATGAGTGAGTTCCCATTAACCTCGATTTGTGTGTCAATACTCTAAAAGGTGAGGTTTGCTTAGGGAGAGTTGAGGATGTGTGAGTTTGGGTTCAACAATGACTAAAGTAATTGAAAGAGTTCGTTGGTGTGTTGAGTCAACTCTTGATGCTCTTGTGTCACAATTGATCCATGGTTTTTCAAAGGTTAAATGTTGTTAATGATGCATTCATATTGAGGACAATTGTTAGTCCCAATTGATGCTTGTTGAGGTTACTTTAGGATAGCTGGAAATTCTTGGATTTTACCTTAAGGGGTGGGTCTTATTTTGTTTGCTTGAGGACAAGCAAAAGCTTAAGTTTGGGGGAGTTTATAACTAGGGATTTTGACGTGTTTTATGCTCTTTCTTGCAAACGCTTTGATTATAAATTCTTACAAAATAGTCCCAAAAGGCTCATAAGTTGTGCTTGATTGCAGGATTGATCGACAAAGTAACGAAATGTCAAATTTCGGCTCAACAAGGAGTGAAACCTGCTCAAGTACCAAAGACAAGGCAAACTCAGGACAAACAGGCCTAGTGCGGCCGCACTACACTTTGTGCGGTCCGCACTAGGGAGATTCAGAGAGTAGATTTCAAGGCATAAAACCTAGTGCGGCCGCAGTCCATTCTGTGCGGTCTGCACTAGGGAGATTCAGAGAACTGGCAAAACAAGCTTCAAGGCAGTGCGGCCGCAGTCAATCTTGCGCGGTCCGCACTGAAGGCTTCGCTGCCGCACTACCATTATGTGCGGTCCGCGGAAGAGAAGATTAGAGAGTTGCCGGTCCGCGGTGCATTTTGCGCGATCCGCGGAGCCTGAGTTCAGAGAGCCAAGACTTCAAGACCAAGAGCCTAGTGCAGCCGCAGTTCATTTTGTGCGGCCCGCACGGACCCCGCAGGGGCATTTTTGTCCAGTTTTTTCAGCTTAGTATAAATAGAACCTTTTTCCATTTTTAGGGCAGCAGTTATTTTAGAACGGCAGCTGCGCTCGTGAGAAGCTATTTTGTAGCCATTTTGGGCATTTTAGCTTAACTCTAACGATAGATTTTCTGTATTTTCTTTAATGTTTAATTAATATGTCTTTTTCTTCATCTATTTCTTTGATTTTAACTTCAGGCATGAGTAGCTAAACCCATTAGCTAGGGTTGTGGCTCAACCCTAGTGTGGGTAATTGATGGGTGTTGTGATTTAAGGTTAGATTGATTATGGGTGTTTGTTATTTGGGTCAATTTTATGGTTTAATTTATGAATTAGTGGTTGCAAACACTAGTTTGTGCTAAGTTGACTTGGCTCTTCTTGAGAAAGAGAGCCTAAGTCTACAAAATTGACTCAACAAGGAATTGGTATGGACTCAAGAGAATTGATAGTCCCAATTAAAGGGTTAAACCTCGAGAGAGTAATTACCCGACTTGAACCCTAGTTGCTCGGGCATATATGCATACCCAATTGATCTAGAGAGAGTCAATTGGGCAAAACCACTCTTTCTACCGGGAGGTGTAGAGTGGGTTGTATTGAGTAATGGTTATAACATATTTCCCCAATCATGTCAATCGTGACTTAGATGCAATTACCCGTCAATTAGCCACCTAGGTAAAGGTCACTACCCTAGTGCCCTTTAAACTATTAGATATAACTTGTAGCAATTTACTCTTAGCTTAATCTAGTTGTATTTCCAATTAGTAGTTGATAATAGTAGAATATAAAGAAAACCCCAAAAATTATGAGAAGACCAATTAAGAACACACACGCAATCCTAAGCTAGATACATACTCGAATCCAATCCTAGTTCTCTGTGGATTCGATCCCAACCCAAAATCGGGTAAAAGCTATTGCGACCCTCTCTCGCTATTTTTTAGTGGTGCGGAGTTGGCAGCGATCACATACCGCACCACGCCAAAAACAAGAACAGGAGAAACGCCATATTCACTAGTCTATGGGACTGATGCAGTGATACGAATCGAAGTCGTGGAACCAAGTTTGAGATACTCCAACGAGAGCGGACCAAGTAACAATGAAAGCAGAAAGCAAGACCTCGACGAAACAGATGAGCGAAGAGACATTTTCTACGTAAGAATGATAGCTCAAAAACAGCAAGCAAAACAGTACTACAACAAAAAAGCCAAAGTCAGACCACTCAAGGTAGGGGACTATGTACTCAAAGCCAAAACAAAAGCGAGCAAAGACCCACGGGAAGGCAAACTGGGAACCAATTGATACGGACCATACAAAATCATGTCTACAGCAAACAAAGGGTCATTCCAACTAGAAACAATGGAGGGGAAACTACTACTAAACAATTGGAACGTCGCCCACCTCAAATACTTCAACTTCTGAAGACGGACGTCCTCCAAGTCGTACTCATTTTCCCTCACCCGAGTTTTGTCCCAATTGGATTTTCTCGGGGAGGTTTTTAACGAGACGACGAAGAGTGCGTCTCAAAGTTTAGGTATTAAGTTCATCGCCCCGCCTATCGACTACTTCTCTAGGCCGAGCGATGAAGGGGCTAGATAGACTGGGACTCCTCGAATGTATGTACTGACCGAAGAGAAATATGTAATATTCTCCAATGAATAAACAAAGCAGTATATGACATTCTTACACAACTCCACCAAATTTACACATCACGCCAACACAAAGGAAATGTACATTCGATTTCACTTGAATTATTTTCTAAGTCTACTTTCAACTTCGCTCAAATTAATCTACATTCGACCTCGTTCGAATCAATCTACATTCGACTTTGCTCAAATTAACTTACATTCGACCTCGTTCGAATCGATCTACATTCGACTTCGCTCAATTAACTTACATTCGACCTCGTTCGAATCGATCTACATCCAACCGCATTCGAATTAATCTACATTCGACCTCGTTCGAATCAATCTACATTCGATTTCGCTTGAATTAACTTACATTCGACCTCGTTCGAATCGATCTACATTCGACCTTGCTGGAATTAACTTACATTCGACCTCGTTCGAATCGATCTATATTCGACCTCGTTCGAATCAATCTACATTAAACCTCACTCGAGTTAACTTACATTCGACCTCGTTCGAATCGATCTACATTCGACCTCGCTCGAATTAACCTACATTCGACCTCGTTCGAATCGATCTACATTCGACCTCGTTCGAATCAACTTACATTCGACCAACCGAAAATCAGGGACTTTCTCACAAAACAACACTCATGGGAAAGAAAAAAGAAAGAAGAGCCGGAAATACACAGCAAAAGACAATGAGGGTGTTTGGATTGGCTTATTTTAAGTGCTTATTGGCTTTTAAGAACTTTTTTAGTTTGTGTGGTGTTTGGCAATAATAAAAAGTACATAAAAACACTTACTTTTAGGCATAAAAAGTACAAAAATAAGCCAAAAGCCAAAAGTTGGGTATTACCAACTTATGGCTTTTGGCTTTTAGCTTAAAAGCTACTTTTTATAAGCCAATCCAAATACCCTCAATTGTTCTATTTCAATCATTCCATTCCAGTACATTTTACAAAGGGCTTGAAAGATGCCGCCACAAAAAGAAAACAGATATACACAAAAAAGCAAAAACCAAGTACAAAGACTTCACGCTGCATCATCCCCCCCATCACCGACGTCACCGGTATACTCATCATCGTACCAAGGGTCGGAAGCAAGCCCATCTAAGGCGTCTTCATCATCATCCCCACCGGGCGTACCAGGATCAGAACCAGAGGTGTCACGAGCTGCACGTGCCTTGACACGAACATCCTCAAATTTTGCCTCGAAAAACTTTCCAGTCGTCTTCAGAGATCTGTATGTCAAGTTGGGCCTCAGCATGAACCCACATTTCATATAACTCTCGTGACACACCGGGAGCGGCATAAGTATGAGAAGTAGATGGCTGGGCCAGTTGTTGCGCCTTCTCGGCTCTTAGGGCGACAACCTGCTCATTCAGCTCAGACAGCTCCGCCTCCAAACCCCCAATCCGCTCCTCGAACCTTGCCTCCTTGAGCGCCGAAGTTTCTGCCTCAGTAGCTCGCTCAGACCTGCAAACACGGAGGGTGCCCCCTAGGGCTGCCGCCTCTGCCACAGCGGCCATTCTGGCTTTCTCAGCTCGGCCCAACTCTTCGACCCTGGTGCTCAATTCACCCCTCAAGTTGACGGCCCTTATTTCGCTCTGCTCGAGCTCGACCCTTAAAGAAGCCACCTGTGCCTGAAGGTCAGTATTCTTGGCAATCACTCCCTTGCTCACCTCGAGCTCATCCTCCTTAGCCCTCAATGCCCCCTCAAGCACGATGCATCTGCCGATGGTGCTCACAAGCTCCTCATCCTTCTCCCTCAGCTCCTTATCTTTCTACTTGAGCCCATCGCGGAGCATCTGAAACTGGCCGTCCTGGCTAAGTAAGTCAACTAGCTTTTGTTGCTTAGCACGGTACTCTCTGTACTTGGATACCATCTTTTTGAAGAGGGTCGTCCTACGTGTCACACCTCCTTTTTACCTACCCCGGAAGAGGGTATAATAAAGGGAGTTTTTCCAATTAAAGGACAATCGAAACGGGATTGTTTATTAAGAGATTCAGAGTCGCCACTTGGGAGATTTATGGTGTCCCAAGTCACCAGTTTAAATCCCGAATCGAGGAAAAGGTTGACTCTGTATTACAGTCCGCGAACCAGAAATCCGGGTAAGGAATTCTGTTAACCCGGGAGAAGGTGTTAGGCATTCCCGGGTTCCGTGGTTCTATTACGGTTGCTCAACTGTCATATTCGGCTTAATTATCTGATTTTACTACCTGTTTTAACCTATGCTTTTTTTAACTTTAAACCGCTTTTATTATTATTTTTAAAGAGAATTGCAACGTCGTGAAAACACATCTCGAACCACGTCATATAAATACACCCGTGGTTTTTGACACATTTCAAGTTCGTTGGGATTTGGATTTGGGTCACATAAATGTGCACCCGAGTTTAAGAAGGTAATATTATTAAATGCCGGACCTAAAGCAACTAGCGTATCATTAACTTTGTGGGAAGCCATGAAATTTGTTAAATGGCATACCCGATTCCTAATTTTTAGAGAAGTAATTAAAGAGGGCCACGCAATTTATGAATTTTGCTTGGCGCGGCGCACCTCGTTTTTATTTTAAGGCCAACCTAAAAGAACTATGATTTTCTATTAAGTACTGTCTCTAAAAGGTCCTTAGCTATCAATTACTATTTTTAAAAGCATTCAAGGTATTTGGGTCTCAAGTTCAAGTCTACATTTAAACAAGAGGAGAGCTTCTTTAGCGAATTTGGGGTTATATAACTGGACGGACAATCTCAATGAAGTGTCCAAATTTTGGGCCCAAAATGAGCCCAATTGAAAATGAGGGGAGAACGTTCAGGGATAGGGACCTGGCTGTTTTCCAGCTGGGCCTACGTTGAGCCCAATGTGACAAAAGGGAAAACCCAATTACAAATCATGCAAATCCTACAGCCCAGATTAACTAAGCAAACAAACTTGGTTCAATAAGCATTTTGAAACTCAAGTTCTCGACCAGCATTTTAAAAATTCAGGTATACTAACACGTGAATAAGACGTAAACATTAGGCATGAGTGACAAATAACTTGTTTTCAGGTTCAATGTATAAACCTATGCCATGCTTTTAATCACAAGTTCAACTGGACTCATGCGTTGACATTCAGGGAGAAGAACTGGTGAACACATCACGTATAACGAATAGAATCCATGAACAACCTAATAAACTAATAACTAATCAGCTAGAATTCCAACAGTGCTTTTAATTTCTGATTTAAAACTAGCTGGTCTCCTACTTAATGATGCTGAACTAATACTACTGAATACAAACTCATGTAATTTTGAGATGGTTTAAAAACAGTCCAACAGTCCATTAATACAATTGAAATATTGTTCAAGTAGATCGATCAAACTAAATCTAAACTAAACAATAAAGGCAAAAGGTCCAGGCGCAAACAAGCATTTCCTCATCATTTAACTTCAAAATGGGTTTCTACATGTGGATATAATCTTCAGCATCACTTGAGCATAAGAATATACCTGAAAATTGGAATAGAAAGGAAGAAATGGAAAATCAACTAAGACAATAACGAGCAGCAGCCCACAGCCAAGGCAATTGAATCAATTACAACTCCTAGAAATACCACAGCAATCCAGAGACAATTTGCAGAAGAATAAACACCAAAAAGCAAACGAAACCAGATATGATTGGATCAAAATATACTCGAAATCAACCGAAATTTCCTGAACATGAACCAAACGAGATCTAATAGATACTCAAACCATTTTTAACCCTCTGTTGAATTGATAATTTGATCTACGGCTGAAATTCAAACTTAATCTAAGAGAGTTCAATAGAACAGTATTTTTTGTAGGTTTTCTGTTGCCTTTTTTTTGTATTTTTTGAAAGAACTCAGATCTAAAGGAATTTTTGATTTGAAATTCAAATTTTCAGCTTGTGGAAATTTGGGGTGAATTTTTCAGATCCCAAAAACTTTTTTCATTAAGGCATTAGAGGCTGCCTTATATAGGCCAAACTAAGGGCAGCCCTCAGATTTCTATTTTACCCTTTAGTCCTTTTTTTTTTAACTTTTTAGCTAGTTAACCCCTTATTTGTTGACTTATNGAAGAGATAATTACTATAATAAAATAGTTACACAACTCCAAAATAATCGTCTACGAAAGTGTGTGCCAGAACCTGGTGTCACAAGCTACGGGCAACTAGTAGAATATACAACCCAAAAGAATACCACACTACCCTACTGTCTGGATCAGAATAGACAGAAAATAACAATACAAAAGAAAGACTTCTTCGGCTGCGGATCGACATGGAAGGAAAGCAGCTCACCGTAGAAGTCCCAAGTCGGCTCACGAATGCGCACCAGAGAAATAACCGGATCCACCTGCCTCAGACCCTGTACATTTAAGTACAGAAGCGTAGCATGAGTACATAAACAATATGTACCCAGCGAGTATCCCGCCTAATCTCGAAGAAGTAGAGACGAGAGGTCGACTTGATACTCACTAGGGTCAGATAATATTATAAGTTTAAGTTTAACAATGAAAAATCGTTAATAGGCAACAGTTTACAACAAGGCATATAAGTCATATTCTCGCTAAGATTCCGATTAATCAATTACTACTGTTACAATTATCAATTCCTTTCGAGCCATGAAAAGCAGTTCCAATATTTAACACTCTCAGGCAAAGCTATATAAGCATGCGCAAATATGCCGAGGCGACGGCCCGATCCAACAGAAATAAATTGTGCACTTGCCGAGGGTCGACGGCGCGCCTATAGATGCATCTATTCATGCCGAGGCGATCGGCTCGATCCACAAATAAGTAGAAATATCAAGTACACACACAAGGCACATCAATAGTCATACATGACAGGAAGCCTTACCAATTCTACAACTACGTTCTTCATCTTTTTTTAAGTCTGTAGCATATCCTGGGTGCTCATAGTGGCAAGTTAATAAGAGATTCTTTTAAATTAGGCATGATGTGGGTCCTAAACTACCCATACAATTAATATCATAGTAGCTACGCACGGACTCTCGTCACCTAGTACGTACGTAGCCCCCGCATTTAGCAACAATTATTCAGTTATTACACCTATGGGGACAATTCCCTCTTACAAGGTTAGAAAGGAGACTCACCTCGCTCCAAAGTGCGCTCCCAATATCGAGAACAAGCCCAAGCTCTTAATTCGAAGCCGAACGATCACAAACTAGTTAAAATAGGTAAGAACTAGTCAATAAAGGCTTAAAAGGTCGAATTCTAACTATTTAAGTAATTTCCCAACCTTTTCCACAAGTTTCCTAAATTCCGACCCCGGGCCCACGTGCCCGGATTCCGATATTTTTCGAAGGAAAATGTTCTCTACAACCTAAGGATCAATAATATATAAATTCTAGTCCATTTCATGACAAATTCCATGCTTAATTCTTAATTTTATCAAAACCCTAGGTCTAGCTCTAACCCTTTGATTTTATCTAATTTTTAGTGTTTAATCTACCTAATATACAAGTATTTAAACTAATAATGAATGGGAGTAACTTACCTTGAAGTGCTATGTTGAAACCCTCTCTTTGGAAGCCCCCAAATTGCCTAAGTGTGGAGTGAGAAATGAAAAATGGCCTTTGAGTTCGAATTAAATGAACTCTCTGCCCAGCGATTTCCGCTTCTGCGGTGCTAGGACCGCTTCTGCGGAAATCGCTTCTGCGGAAATACGCCCGCTTTTGTGGAAATGGCCCAAGAAGCCTGGACCGCTTCTGCGGTCAGGTGCCCGCTTTTGCGGGTCCGCTTCTGCGGATTTCGGGCCGCTTCTGCGGATTTGGGCCTAAGGAGCTGGACCGCTTCTGCGGTCTGGGGGCCGCTTAGCGGAACCGCTTCTGCGGTTTCCCCTTGGCCTGGCCCTTTCCGCTTTTGCGATGAGCTGACCGCATCTGCGGTCCAAGAACCGCAGATGCGGTTATGACAGAAGCAGCAACTTCAGCTCTTCTTCAATTTTCTTACTTAGCTCGAACCACGCTCGTTTGACGCTCGGGGCTCCCGAGCCCCGCCCGAACACACCGACAAGTCTGAAATCACAAGGCGGACCTACTCGAACCCTCGGATCACTCAAAACAACGCTAAATCTTGGAATCACCCCCTAAAACCAAATGAATCAAACTATTGAATTTTCAAGTTCTTATTTCTCCTCTAACGGGTCAAAACGCCCTTAAACTACTCGGATTGGCACCAAATTTCACGGGCAAGTCTTAAATGACATTACGGACCTGTACCTAGCTTCGGAACCAAAATCCGAGCCCGATACCTAGGGAATCAATGATTTCTTAGTTTCTTTAGTTCTTTAAAGCTTCAATTAAACAATTTTAAAACAAAAATTCATTACTCGGGCTAGGGACCTCGGAATTCGATTCCGGGCATACGCCCAGGTCCTATATTTTTCCACGGACCCTCAGAAATTTCCAAATCACAAATCCGGGTCCGTTTCCCAAGAAAGTTGACCGAAGTCAAACTTGGCCTTTTAAGGAATTCTTAAAGAAACAATTAGGTATTTTTCACTCAAAAACTCTTCTAACTCCCGAACCGACCGCCCCCACAAGTCGTAGATTAGTTAAAGCAAGTACGGGAGGCTTTATTTAGGGAAACGGGGTTCTAAAAGGCAAAAACGACCGGTCGGGTCATTACAAAAGGCTAAAATGCTAAGCGACATGCATAACAAATAGGACTGCACATAAGGGAACATACAAAAACAAATAAAGGCTCACAGATCCCTCCACAAGTGAACACATAATTAGCACGTCTCAAACACATTCAAGGTCTCAAAGATGAGAGTTTAAAAAAAGGGAATAGATAACAGCAGTTGAGTCAGTAAAAGAACCGATTAAGCATGGTTTTTGAAAAATAAAGTAGTGACAATATCTTAACGAGATGCAGGAAAAGTATTCAAAACAACACGATTCTGGGCAGAGAATGGTAACCCAGTAGTTTGAAAACATAACAGAACAAGAATCAGAAAATCAGTGAGAGTAAACAGATGCACAATTTCAAGATTTGTTTCCAAATAGAGCGGGAGTTTTAATAAAAATAGAGTGGACTTCAGGGAGTCAAAGCAAGAACGGGAGCGGCAGAGTTCAAAATTAAAAGAGGCTGATTAGTCCTAAACCGGTAAAAACATGGTTAATTAATTCTTATTAGGCCTAAAGTTTGCCTAGGCGTCGTACGTATTGCCTAATTATCTTAAAGGGTGAACATGCATATTTGATTTCCAGTTTTAAAAGGGGTACACATACAGTTAACCGTACTTGTATTATTAGATTAAGCATGCTAATCAGACATTTGACAATTGCAGCTCAGGCAGGTATGACACCTTAAGTAACAGGATGTCTAATGCACATAGGAGTTCCTAAAGCATGATTTCTAAATGCCAATGAGAATACAGTAACAATTATTCGCTTATTACAATTATTGCTCGTTATTAACTGATCATGGTTGCAAGATGAACATGATAACAGGATGAAAGTAAAGAACCTAAAACAGGATCTCTAATGTATGAGATGCATGTCCTATACAGGTTATCTATTGCACAGATAAGTAAATAAAATCCTATAAGCATGTTTTCTACCCATTATATAAGCTAAGCATGCATAACCCCCCCCCCCCCCCATATTCACTATTCAACCCCCAATCGTTCGTTTACAGATTATTACAAACCCATAGTATCTAAATTACAATAATAAAGAACAAAAAATAAGAAGTTATTCTATAGGGGGCCTTCAATCAGGCCCATTCTTTCAACCTCACTCCTTTCGAGTTTCACAGCCTTTGCCATGGTCTGGGTGCGGCAAAGCTCCCTGGGGTTCCATTGGATCCCTGGCCAATACCAACACCCAAACACTTAATAGAATGTAGGACAGGTGCAGTGTGGGATTACCAGCCTTGTGTGTCAAAGTTCAGTGGGTACTCAGAGGCACCCAAAGCAATGCTCACACGAAGGGGGTAGAACCTATCTTCTAAGAGTAGTGTGAAGTGCGGGAAGGAGAGGAAAGTTGATAATTTAAAGAGTTTACATAGAGTTGGAGGGTTGCACACAAGGATAATGGGCAAACGGGACAAATAGATCACATTAAACATCACCAAAGGATACAGAGACTTAATACAAACTTACTAAGCATGGGTACACAAAATCAAAAGAGTTTAAAGAGACTTTAAAATGGTCAGATTTAGACATAAAAGTAAATAGTAACAGCATGTAGTCATAACAGGTAAGATTAGGAACAAGCAGTGGTCATGAGCATACGAGTATCAACAGGCAAAACAGGAATCAATCACACGTTGCACAGCAGAAGCGTAGGTAGAAAACAACTAGGAATAGAACATACTGAAGTAATAATAACCACATTGGTTTGGAGCATGGAATCTAATCAGAACATACCAGTAAGAAGAGAACAACAGCAGAATGCAAGAGCCAAGTATAAGCACAAGATTAGCCTCAGTTTTTCAACTGGCAAATGACAGTCAGGAACAGGAAGCAACAACAGCACAAGAGAGAAAATGAGAGAAATAGCACGAGAGAGAGCACTGTGATTGATGTGTATATTTTGTGATATGCAATGTGTGTTCTTTAAAAGAGAATGGGAGGGGGTACTTATAATACTGAATACGAGTAAACCAACAAGGTAGCAGTCCCTAATTAAGGAACTGGCATCAATTATAATCCAATTAGTACATGGACTCCCCTTTAATTAAGGAGTCAGAGTCGAACGGTAATAAGCAATCATTTAAAAGGAAAGAAATCACAAAGCATGGTATGATCACATAAGGAAACAGAATAGCATAAAGTAGACAATAGAGACTAGGTACATGATACTTTAATTAGGGAAATAGGTCAGGCAAATCAATCAACATATTTGTGCACCCATATAGGGCAAAATACCATTTTAATTCCGAAAAATAGTTATTAGAATAATGAACGAGGTTGAAAACCTAGGAAAGCAGTATTAATCGGGGAAAGTATCCCACAAATTAAGGAAGCAATTTGAAATCAGTACCAAACCATAAGGAAAATATGCAGAATCACAATATAAGGCAAGTATCACAGTCTCGAAGAGGGTTTGCAAGAATCAGTATAAAATCACCATGTAAACAATCAGAGAAACCTTAAGCGAATGACACAGAATGGTAGGGGGATGAAACACTAGCAATAAAATTAGAGCAAAGAGCACGGAACTCAGAGAAGAAACCAGAAGAACCAACAAACGAGCAAATAATACAAACACAAACATACAAAGCTATGGTTTCATCAGACTTAAACAAATGTTTAGAAATAGTACTGAGAATCACGAATTAGTACTTAAAAAATAAAAAATAAAGTGATTAAAAAAAGAGGTTCAGAAACCCTAGTTTCAAAAAGGGAACAAAAACGCTTAAAACTTGGGCCATCGTAAAGATCGAGTAGAGAGTAGTGCAAAACATAAAGGCGTGAGTTAAAAATCTTTAAAAAATACAGGGATTCAAGGGGCTTGGGTCAAGATTAGGGTTTCATAAGAAACCAGTGAGAAGTAAGAGAAACTTGGCTGTGAAACTCAAGGATAATGGTGTTTATAGCACCATCGAACCAAAAAACCGTTGGAGAAAGGCCGGAAACAAACTCGTGCAAAGCTTCAGTGACCTTCTTTTATGGTGGAGACTCATGGGGTCTCAGAGATGGAGGGAACCGGCGAGATAAGGCTTCAAGGCGGCTGGTGGTCGAAAGAGGTGAGGCTGGAGGTGGCCGGAGAGAGGGCGAAGGCCATCGGAGATGAACCAGAAGGTTCTAGAGAGAAGATGGAGAGGAAGAGACGAAGAGAGAGAGATTGGTCTCGAAAAATGAGGGGTTAAGGGGGGGGGGGGTAGATTAGAAATTAATTAAGGATCGAGGATCTGGGCCATTGATCTTATTTGATGAACGTCTCAGATTAATTTGGAGCTGGGCCGGGTTGGTTTAGATATTGGGCTGGGGCACATTTGGTTGGGTATTGGGTCAATTGGGTCTAATTAAATCTGATAGGGGTGGGGTTAAATTGGGCTAAAATTGAAACAATAAAGGGCTATGTGTTAAATAGCCAATTTCCCTCTTTTATTTTATATAAAAATAGTAAAAATGATTTTAAAAACAAATTAAAGGTACTGAACTAATTAATAACGTATAAATACTAATCTAAAAATACTGGTAATGATTTTACAATTATAAAATATTGTTAATTGTAATATAGGCTATAATTGCAATTTATGCTATTTAACTTAGAAAATACCAAACAGATTTGTAAAAATATGCAAAAAAATCACCTTAACTATATCTTGGTGTAAATATGAGAATGAAAAAAAATGATAATCTGGGAATAACTGTTGGATTTCGTACTGCTAAGATAGACAAGAAATCAAATTTAAAAATCTTAGAAATTAGGAAAAAAAAATACCAAAACTCTTGGGCATGCTTATATGCACATACACATGCTATTTTGAGGATATTTTGAGTATATAAAAAATACACATGGAAAAATTGGGTATCAACAAAGTTTGATCTCTTTGTACCACTTAATTCTGCCACAAAGGCATTAGGTACACCTTTAGCAGCACCAAGTAGCTCGTCTTCAAGCTCCACATGACGGGCAACATCAGCAAATGTTTTGATGCTATCATTGTGGGTCAAGTTAACCTTCAGATCTTCCCAATTATTGGGAAGAGATCGAATCACTGCCTGAACCTGCTACTCATCAGAGAGAACATGGCCAGCACTTTTAAGTTGAGCAATCATATTTGACATCACCCTTAGATGTTGCTTGAAACTGTGATCATGACGCTTTTTGTACGTGTCAAACTTGATTGTCAGGTGTCGAAGCCGAGTCACAGCCGTACCCCCATATGCCACTCTTAAATGTGCCCACATGGCTTGAGCAGTAGGATATTGCTCACATTCGTGGATGAGATCATCAGCAACTGAACTTACAATAATTCCACGTGCAGTGGAATCTTTCTTCTTCCAAATATTGTAAGTTTCCAGATCCCTCCTGTGTTGGGCAGTGTTACCCTCCTCTGGGTGACTCATAGCATGGTTAATACTTTCAAGAGCATCTTGCTCTTCGAGTACATACCACATCCTATGACTCCAAATATCGTAATTTTCGCCATTCAGTTTGTCACCCTTGTTCAAGTTAACAATGATACTTTTTGATGACATGTCTGTTATCAGAGACAATATTACAAGTTTAACTCATTAATATATACTTCAGTTAATTTATGCATGTGATTACACACTCAAGTAAATTAATTATAATATTAATTCTACATTTAGTATAGAATCAAACGGTCACTACGTTTCCATTCATCATCTATATCAAAATATTTTAATTAATATTAAAAAATTAATTCTTAGTGTGTACTTTATTTCAAGTCTCAATCCATTACAAAACAAAATATGAAAAATAATGTAAGTAACTGGTGAGACAAGTAACATAATTTAAATTCCATTAAGATAAATCACATAATAACAATTTACATGTTTGCTAGGTCATACATGTACCAATCGAACACTAACTCTTGCACATACACGCTAGAAGGTGCATTGGGCCAAATATCATGATAAATCTCAGTTAAAATTTCACCCCAAGGCTCTCGAAGAGAGTCCGCTAAAATTGCTAATGCTTCCCAATCAGTAGTTTCTACGTAATTAGCCAATTCAGCTCTTTTTAACTGAAAAATGTGTACATGTTCAGGAATAGAAACATCAGGGCCCATTTTAAATTCATTAAACTCCCTAAATTTCTTCTCTTTCCCTTCGTTCAGCCCTTCGATCCCTTAACTCATTTTGTCTCGCCCTTGGGACATACCTGATGACTTCTAGCTCCGAGTCTGAATCATATAGAAATGAGTCCTGCGACGACGTACCCTTCTACGTTGTCCCCTTCCTTGACTTCGAGAACTGCTACTTTGAATAATTCGAACTTGCCCCTGTTCAGCCATATCTGAAATAGGACGAAGGAATCAGAAATATTGTTGTTACCATTTAATGCGACAACGTATGTCACAAATTTCTGGTAGAAGACAAAAGGATCATAAAAGGGTTTTTAAAGTTGGAAGATTCCGTTTTTCACATAAAAAATATTTTCATAAATCCCAAAATTAGTATGTCATGAATATATAAGTTTTAGGCAAAAATATTTAACAAGTTATTTCAAAAATGATGAAAACAGAAGCAGTTTTTCGTCAAAAATAGTCAAAAACTGCCAATCTTTCAAAAATCATATCTCACTCCTTTTTAATCCGTTTCACATATAATATATTTCGGAAAGCCCAAAACGAGCATAAAATGATTATATAATTAGGCAAAAAATTTTAACAAGTTATGGCTAAAACGCTGAAAACAGAAGCAGTGTTTCGTCAGAAAAGTAGTCAAAAACTGTCAATCTTCAAAAAATCATATCTCACTCGTTTTTAATTCGTTTTTCACATATAATATATTTTGGAAAGCCTAAAATGAGTAGAATATGATTATATATGTTTTAGGCAAAAAAATTTAACAGGTTATGGCTAAAACGCAGAAAACAGAAGCAGTTTTTCGTTAGAAAAATAGTCAAAAACTACCAATCTTCAAAAAATCATATCTCACTCGTTTTTAATCGGTTTTTCACATATAATATATTTTCGGAAAGTCCAAAATGAGTAGATCATGATTTACATGAATAACTGGATCATTCAACCATTGCTCCGATACCGATGTAACAAAAATAATCGCGGGGCGAGAACAACAGTAGCATATCTGTCAACGAAGCGGAAGAATTGTTGAACTCACCACCAAAAGAATTTCCCCAAGTAGAACTTTGAATCTCTTGGAAACAAAGTTAGAATTTCACGAACTAAATGGTCTTCTTATGTTGATTGGGAAGAGATTTTTTGATCCCACTCTTACTTTTTATCTCTATTGTCATTTAGAAAAGAAGAAAACGTTTGTTTATACGGAGAGGGAAGATAGCCGTTATGGAAAAGTGCTCCCACTACACTTAAACGTGTAGTAACCTCTTTGAAGAGTCCCACTACATTTAAACGTGTAGTAACCTCTCTTTAAAGAGGTTATTTTAAACCCTATCTCTTCTAAAATTCTTTCTTTTCCAAATGGGTTGGGCCATCCCTCATGGAGCGACCCGATACCCGGATCCAATATCCAATAAGATTCGTTAATTCTTTTGCACATTTCTTCAATAAAATCTAACCACCTCACGATTCCTCTACTCAATTGATATGAAAAATCCCAAGACTCAGCCCTTCCATTTAGATGAAGAGGAGTTGATTCTAATATTTGTTGTGGGTCTATAACATGATTATTATCGAAATACCCTTCGCATTTGTCACGACCCAAGTTCGTCCTCCGTCAACAGTCGTGATGTCACATAGTCTCAACGACTAGGTAAGCCTAACAAATGCGGAAAAGAAATAATCGTGAAAAAGAAACTAATAAAAACCGAGATAACTAAGTATAATAGTGTTTAAGATGCCGCCCGGCATATAACAATCCAAGAATTTCAACCTAACACTCCCAAAATCCGGAACCCCATGAATCACAAGCTAAGAGTATATAAAAGGCTCTAACTCCAGAAATGTCTAACAACAACGAGATACAGAAGGGCTATATACTACAGAAAATGGAAAGGGACTCCTCGGTCTGCGGACGCGGCAGATATACCTCGAAGTCTATAGAAAGTGCCTCGCCTCAAGGGTGATAAGACTGAGTGGAAGTACCTGGATCTGCACACGCAAAAACATATGCAGGAAAGGACATGAGTACACCACAGCGGTACCCAATAAGTGTCAAGCCTAACCTCGATCCAGTAGTGACGAGGAAGGTCAGGGCCCTACCGGTCATATACAATAATATATAAGGAAGATGAGAAGTAGTAAAGAAATACAGATAATGTGAGAAACAACAACCACAACCAAGGCAAATAATTACAGAAGCTATACTATTCAACATAGAGATAACAAACAGGGGTCCACCAGGATCCCGTCCTGTAGCCCCAAAAGTAAATAATCAGTGAATCTCCCGGGTGATGTCCCGAAGTCCATATCACTGTGCAGGGGGATCTACTGGAATACCACATCCGTAGTCCCAAAAGTAAATAATCAGTGGATCTCCCGGGCGCTGTCCCGTAGTCCATATCGCTGTGCAGGGGGATCTACCGGAATACCACATCCGCTGTCCCAAATAAACAGACAAGGGGGATCTACCGGGAACCACTCGTAGTCCCAATGTAAACACGCAACAACAACACAAGAATAATCAACTCAATTAAATTTAATATCAAAATAGACAGGTAATTCTAACCTAGCATGTTGCACAGAGTTCAGATAAGGCAGTTTGCGCAAGTAGGCAATTTAGTCATTTAGGCATGTTTTCCTAAGCTAACAGTAAGCTCAAAGTTCAAGTAGACTACACAGTGAAGTAAAATACGAAATATAGGTACTTAAATGAAAATTAAGATTTTCAACAATCAGCACAAGTACGCGCTCGTCACCTCAGATACAAGGCATTTCAAGTATCACAATACCAAATCCTAAAGGGAGTTCCCCCACACAAGGTTAGACAAGCCACTTACCTCGAACCATCTCAATCAAATCTATACCTCGTTCTTGCCACGAGTATCCGACTCCAAATGGCCCAAATCTATTCAAAGTAATTGCATAATGTAAATAACACTTCAAGTAGATAATTCAACTAATAAATTCTAAGCTAATACGCAAAATTAGGAAATAATGACCAAAACTCCCCCGGGCCCACATCTCGGAATCAGGTAAAATTTACAAATTCAGAACCCTCACACTCTCACGAGTTCATACATACCAAAATTGTTCCAATCCGACATCAAAATCTTGTTCAAAACCCCAAAATTAGGCCTAAGAACCTTTTCCAAATTTTTCCCAATTTCTCGTCCCAAATCCGAAACTAGATGATGAATTCATGATTAGATTGATGGGTTATAAGCAAAAAGGAGTTAAGAATCATTACCAGTTAACTCCCTCCGAAAATCTCTCCAAAAATCGCCTCCTACCGAGCTCCCAATTCAATTTTCCAAGTTTTGATTTCAAACCCTCGTTTTCTCCTTTTCTGACCAGTGAAACCGCTTCTGCGGCTCTGGGACCGCACCTGCGGTCCCGCTTCTGCGTAGACCAAGTCGCACCTGCGATTTTTCATTAAACAGGAATCTCCGCACCCGCGACTCCCTTACCTCACCTGCGTTCTCACAGATGCATTCGACTTCTCGCACCTGCGGCTTCTGGAGCCTGGACCAAAATCCGCTTCTGTGGTCACCATGCCGCTTCTGCGGCGCCGCACCTGCGGTCCCATTCATGCAGGTGCGGTTATGACAAGTTCAGCCAACATCAAATTTTTCCTAAGTCCAATTCAACTTCCGTTAAGCACCCGAAACTCACTCGAGGTCCCCGGGACCTCAACCAAACCTGCCAACCAATCCTAAAATATCATACGAACTTATTCCAACCTTCGAATCACATCAAACAACGCTAAAACCACAAATCACTCTCCAATCCAAGCCTAAGGATTTCCAAAACTTCAAATTTCCGCTTTCGATCAAAAAGTCTATCAAACCTCGCCCGAATGACCTGAAATTTTGCACACATGTCACATTCAACACTACGGAGCTACTCCAACTCTCGGAATTCCATTCCGACCCCTAGATCAAAATCTCACTATCGAACCGGAAACTTCAAATAATTCAACTTACGGCATTTCAAGCCTAAATAAGCTACGGACCTCCTAAACACAATCCGAACGCGCCCCTAAGCCCGAAATCACCCGACGGAGCTAAGGGAACCAACAGAATTCTATTCCGAGGTCGTCTTTACACTGCTCCGACTACGGTCAAAATTCTAAAACTTAAACTCTCATTTAGGGACTAAGTGTCCAAAAACTCCCCGAAACTCCAAATAAATCCTCCCGGCAACTCACAATAGCTGAAACAAACACGGCGAAAGCAGTTAATAGGGGATCAGGGTGTAAATTCTTGAAATGAACTGTCGGGTCGTTACATCCTCCCACACTTATACATTCGTTCGTCCTCGAACGAGCATAGAGACATACCTAAAGTAGTGAAAAGATGAGGGTAACGGCTGCACATATCCTACTCGGTCTCCCAAGTCGCCTCCTCAACTGACTGACCCCGCCACTGAACCTTCACTAATGCAATCTTCTTTGACCTCAGCTTTCGAACCTGCCTGTCCAATATCGCCACTGGCTCCTCAACATAAGATAGATCCTTGTCCAACTGGACTGAACTGAAATCCAACACGTGCGATGGATCACCATGATACCTCCAGAGCATCGAAACATGAAATACCGGATGAACTCCTGCCAAGCTGGGAGGTAAGGCAAGATCATAAGCAACCTCCCCAACACGCCGCAATATCTCAAAAGGGCCAATAAACCTCAGACTCAATTTCCCTTTCTTCCCAAATCTCATAACGCCCTTAATAGGCGAAACCTGCAGCAAAACCCGCTCTCCAACTATATAAGAAACATCACGAATCTTCCGGTCCACATATCTCTTGTGTCTGGACTGGGCTGTATGGAGTCTATCCTAAATTACCTTGACTTTCTCCAAAGCGTCCTGTACCAAGTCTGTGCCCAATAATCTAGCCTCGCCCGGCTCGAACCAACCCACTGGGGATCTACACCGCCTACCATACAAGGCCTCATACGGTGCCATCTAAATGCTGGACTGATAGCTGTTGTTGTAAGCAAACTTACCTAGTGGCAAGAACTGATCCCAAGAACCTCCAAACTCCATCACACACGCACAGAGCATATCCTCAAGAATCTGAATAGTGCGCTCGGACTGTTCGTCCGTCTAGGGGTGAAATGCTGTGCTCAACTCCACCCGAGTGCCCAAATCATGTTGTACGGCCCTCCAGAACCGTGATGTGACCTGAGTACCTCTATCTGAAATAATAGAAACTGGAATACCATGCAGACGGACAATCTCCCGAATATAAATCTCCGCCAACCGCTCCGAAGAATAGGTATTACACATAGGAGTGAAATACGCGGACTTGGTCAGCCGACACAATCACCCAAATGGCGTCGAACTTCCTTAAAGTCCGTGGGAGCCCAACTACGAAGTCTATGGTGATCCGCTCCCACTTCCATTCTGGAATCTCTATCTGCTGAAGCAATCCACCTGGTCTCTGGTGCTCATACTTTACCTACTGACAATTGAGGCACTGATCAACAAACCCAACTATATCTTTCTTCATCCGCCTCCACCGATAGTGATGTCTCAAATCCTGATACCTCTTCGCAGCACCCAGATGGATGGAATACCGCGAACTATGGGCCTCCTCTAGAATCAAGTCCCGAAGCCCATCAACATTGGGTACACAAACCCGACCCTGCATCCTCAATACCCCGTCATCACCAATGGTCACATCTATGGCATCATCCTACAGAACCCAGTCCTTGAGGGTACACAAATGAAGGTCATCAAACTGCCGCTCTTGAATACGATCGAACAAGGAAGATCGAGAAACCACACAAGGAAGGACCCGACTAGGCTCCGAAAGATCCAATCTCACAAACTTACTGGCTAAGGCCTGAACATCCATCGACGTGGGCCTCTCTACTGTTGGTAAATAAGCCAAACTCCCCAAACTCTCCGCCCGGCGACTCAAAGCATCAGCCACCACATTGGCCTTGCTCGGGTGATACAAAATAGTGATATCATAGTCCTTCAGCAGCTCTAACCACCTCCTCTGATGCAAATTAAGCTCCTTCTGCTTGAACATATGTTGCAAACTCCAGTGATCAGTATAAATCTCACAAGGCACACCGTACAAATATTGATGCCAGATCTTCAAGGCGTGAACAATAGCAGCTAACTCAAGATCGTGAATAGGATAATTCTTCTCATGAACCTCAACTGTCTGGACGCGTAGGCAATCACCCTACCGTCCTGCATCAATACCGCTCCAAGGCCAATCCTCAAGGCATCACAATAGACAGTATAAGACCCCGAACCGTTAGGCAATATCAAAATTGGGGTTGTAGTCAATGCTGCCTTGAGCTTCTGAAAGCTCTCCTCACACTCTTTCATCCACTGGAACGGAGCACCCTTCTGGGTCAGTCTGGTCATAGGTGCTGCAATGGATGAAAATCCCTCAACAAATCGACGGTAATAACCCGCCAAGCCAAGAAAACTACGGATCTCTATAGCTGAGGATGGTCAGGGCCAACTCTGCACTGCTTCCACTTTCTTCGGATCCACATTTATCCCCTCACTAGATACCACGTGACTCAAGAATGACACGGAATCCAAAAAAACTCACATTTCAAGAATTTAGCATATAATTTCTTCTCTCTCAAAGTCTGAAGCACTGTCCTCAGGTGCTGCTCATGATCTTCCCAACTCCAGGAATATACCAGAATGTCATCAATAAAGACAATGACGAATGAGTCCAGATATGATCGGAATACACTGTGCATCAAGTGCATGAAGGCTGCTGGGGCATTGGTCAGCCCAAATGACATAACAAGGAACTCGTAATGACCATACCGAGTCCTGAAGGCAGTCTTCGGGATATCTGGCTCCCAAATCTTCAACTGATGATAGCCTGAATGCAAGTCAATCTTTGAAAACACACGAGCACCCTGTAACTGATCAAACATGTCATCAATACGAGGCAAAGGATAACGGTTCTTCACTGTAACCTTGTTCAACTGGCGATTATCAATACACATACGCATAGAACCATCCTACTTCTTCACAAATAAGACAGGAGCACCCCAAGGTGATACACTGGGCCGAATGAAACCCTTATCAAGCAATTCCTGTAACTGCTCCTTCAACTCCTTCAACACAGGAGGAGCCATACGGTAAAGATGAATAGAAATGGGCTGAGTGCCCGGCAACAGATCAGTGCCAAAATCAATATCTCTATCGGGGGGCATGCCCGAAAGATCAGCTGGAAACACATTAGAGAAATCCCGTACTACTGGGACTGAATCAGCTGTAGGGGTATCAATACTGACATCTCTCACATAAGCTAGATACGCATCACATCCCTTCTCAACCATACGCTGAGCCTTGAGGAACGAAATAACTCTACTAGAAGTATGATCTAAGGTACCTCTCCACTCTACTCGCTGCACACTTGGCACAGCCAGTGTCACAATTTTTGCGTGACAATCAAGAATAGCATAATGGGGCGACAACCAGTCCATGGCCAAGATAACATCAAAGTCTACCATGCTGAGCAATAACAAATCGGCTATGGTCTCAAAACTACTAAGAGAAATCAAACACGACCGACAAAAGCGGTCCACAATAAGAGAATCTCCAACAGGAGAACTCAAGGAATCCCGAGATACGCCCAAATGTGGGACAAAATAAGAGGACACATAATAATAAGTGGAGCCTGGATCGAATAAAACCGATGCATCTCTATGACAGACCAGGATATACCTGTGATGACAGAATCGGAGGCGACAGCCTCAGTACGGGCAAGAAGGGCATAGTATCTGGCCTGGCCTCCCCCTCGAGGGTGACCTCTACCTCCACGACCTCCACCTCTAGTTGGCTGAGCAGGTGGGGTAGCAAATGGTGTTGTTGTCACACCTCCTTTTTCTCTACACCCGGAAGGGCATAGAGGAGTTTTTCCAATTAAAGGACAATCGAAACGGGATTTATTATTAAAGATTCAGAGTCGCCACTTGGGAGATTTATGGTGTCCCAAGTCACCGGTTCAGAATCCCGAATCGAGAAATCCGAGTAAGGAATTTTGTTAACCCGGGAGAAGGTGTTAGGCATTCCCGGGTTCCGTTGTTCTAGCACGGTCGCTCAACTGTCATATTCGGCTTAATTATCTGATTTTAATACATGTTTTAACCTATGTGCTTTTTAATTTTAAACCGCTTTTATTATTATTTTTAAAGAGAATTGCAACATCGTGAAAATACGTCTCGAACCACGTCACATAAATGCACCCATGGTTTTTGACACATTTCAACTTCGTTGGGATTTGGATTTGGGTCACATAAATGTGCACCCAAGTTTAAGAAAGTAATATTTTTAAATACCGGACCTAAAGCAACTAGCGTATCATTAACTTTGTGGGAAACCATGAAATTTGCTAAATGGCATACCCGATTTCTAATTTTTAGAGAAGTAATTAAAGAGGGCCACGCAATTTATGAATTTTGCTTGGCGCGGCGCACCTCGTTTTTATTTTAAGGCCAACCTAAATGAACTATGATTTTCTATTAAGTACTGTCTCTAAAAGGGCCTTAGCTAATTAGCATTTACTATTTTTAAAAGCATTCAAGGTATTTGGGTCTCGAGTTCAAGTCTACATTTAAACAAGAGGAGAGCTTCTTTAGCGAATTTGGGGTTATATAACTGGACGGACAATCTCAATGAAGTGTCCAAATTTTGGGCCCAAAATGGGCCCAACTGAAAGTGAGGGGAGAACGTTCAGGGATAGGGACCTGGCTGTTTTTCAGCTGGGCCTACGTTGAGCCCAATGTGACAAAAGGAAAAACTCAATTACAAATCATGCAAATCCTACTGCCCAGATTAACTAAGCAAACAAACTAGGTTCAATAAGCACTTGGAAATTCAAGTTCTCGACCAGCATTTTAAAAATTCAGGTATACTAACACGTGAATAAGACGTAAACATTAGGCATGAGTGACAAATAACTTGTTTTCAGGTTCAATGTATAAACCTATGCCATGCTTTTAATCACAATTTCAACTGGACTCATGCGTTGACATTCAGGGAGAAGAACTGGTGAACACATCACGTATAACGAATAGAATCCATGAACAACCTAATAAACTAATAACTAATCAACTAGAATTCCAACGGTGCTTTTAATTTCTGATTTAAAACTAGCTGGTCACCTACTTAATGATGCTGAACTAGTACTACTGAATACAAACTCATGTAATTTTGAGATCGTTTAAAAACAGTCCAACAGTCCATTAATACAATTGAAATATTGTTCAAGTAGATCGATCAAACTAAATTCTAAACTAAACAACAAAGGCAAAAGGTCCAGGCGCAAACAAGCATTTCCTCATCATTTAACTTCAAAATGGGTTTCTACATGTGCATATAATCTTTAGCATCACTTGAGCATAAGAATATACCTGGAAATTTGAATAGAAAGGAAGAAATGGAAAGTCAGCTAAGACAATAACGAGCAGCAGCCCACAGCCAAGGCAATTGAATCAATTACAACTCCCAGAAATACCACAGCAATCCAGAGACAATTTGCAGAAGAATAAACACCAAAAAGCAAACGAAACCAGATATGATTGGATCAAAATATACTCGAAATCAACCAGAATTCCCTGAACTTGAACCAAACGAGATCTAATAGATACTCAAACCATTTTTAACCCTCTATTGAACTTATAATTTGATCTACGGCTGAAATTCAAACTTAATCTAAGAGAGTTCACTAAAACAGTATTTTTTGTAGGTTTTCTGTTGCCTTTTTTTTGTATTTTTTTGAAAGAACTCAGATCTAAAGGAATTTTTGATTTGAAATTCAAATTTTCAGCTTGTGAAAACTTGTGGAAATTTGGGGTGAATTTTTCAGATGCCAAAACTTGTCAATTAAGGCATTAGGGACTGCTTTATATAGGCAAGACTAAGGGTAGCCCTCAGATTTCTATTTTTCTTTTAGTCCTTCTTTTATTTTTCAGTTTTACTCACTTAGTCCCTTATTTGCTGACTTGTTACTCAAGTTACTGCAACAGGTTTTTGAAATTATAACTGCAACCCTCTTCTAGAAGAGTCTAGGCTGTTCTAGCTTTATCTACAATATTATTCTTTATTTAGGAATGCCTATACTACCCTTCATTCAATCTAAAATTTACCAAACCAAACAGAATTAACCCTCAAACTAGTTAACCTTAGTTCAAACTAACCAAGGTTAGTCAATCAAAGGTTAGGCTAACCGGCTATATCCAAACAAAACTTAAAATTAAACTGATTACTCACCCCAACTAAACCTGGAGCTTAAACCTAACTAAACTGTTAATCCAAGCAATTCAAACGAAATTATCAGCAACAATCACGAACTACCCAACAGAAAATCAAAACAGAACAAAATTAAACCAAAAGAAAGGACTAAAACATACAGCATCAATCAACATGAAGAAAAATTAATCTAACAAGGAGAAACCTTACTGACTTAAAAACGGTCAATTTAAACTAAACCTAAAACACTGAACAAGAACTAATGCCTATACTAATGACAAAATTAAGAACAAATTCATGTTAGCAACGAACAAACAAGAACAGAGGAGAACAATCTCGATTACTGATCCCAAACAGATAAAAACAGAATCCAAATCAATTAATGAAGCGAAGCAGTCATGGAAGAGAAAACGATTCAAATAAAACAACAAGAAAAATTAAGAAACTCACTGGTTTTGAGCATTCAACTTGACTACTTCTCGAAATTTGTTCTCAAACTAATGTTATATGTTTATTTTGCCCAAAAATAAACAAATAACATTAATTTGAAGACCCCTCGAACACTTGAAACCCAAACGGATAGAAGTTCTTTCAGGCCTTAGATTTAAGATTCGTGGATTCCACTTGGATTCAAAGGATTCCGGCTTGAAATTCGGAATGAGGAGGTCGAGGAGAGCTTGGGATGTGATTTTGGGCTGTTCGAAGGAATTAGGGTTTCGGCCGAGGTTTTGATCTAAGATTCGAAAGAGATTGGCAATGATTCGAGGGATGGGGTTAAGGGGTTTGGAAAGAGGAAGGCGAGGGAGTTCAGGGTGTAATTTTGGACGGGTTTGGGGTTTGGTGTCGCCGTGGACGGCGGCGACGGCACCTAGGGTTTGGATTATTCGAACCTTTGACAGAGATTTAGGGGAAACAAGGGTCGGATTCATGCTAAGGAGGTTGAGATGAGGGGGTGGTGTAAATTTGGGGTGATTTGGAGACCGGCCGCCGCCGTGGGCGGTCTAGGGCGGCGCCGGCGAGACAATTCTCTGGAGAGGGTAAGGTAAGAGAGATGACTTGGGGTGGGGGGGGGCAGTCTCGACAATTTATACCTAAGGATCAATAGTTCCGAGCCGTTGGATCTAGTATCCTCGACGGCTGAGATCAAACGATACTAAACGACGTCGTTTGAAGGGGTGGCTGGACCGGTGATGTTTGAGTTTGGGCTGGATTGGAGTGTATATTATTTGGGCTGGGCTATTTAATTGCAAACGGCCCAAAAATACAACACAGCTTTTAAAATCTTTATTGGACTTCTTTTATTTTTCTTTTGTTCTTTTTATTAAATATTTTCTTCAGATTTTTGCAAAATGCAAAAGACCTGATTTATTCCCCGAAATTACCACTAATTATTTCCTCAAAATTGATATTAAGTCCTAATTTAAAGGAACTCATGACAATTCAAAAATTAATAGTTAAAACTTCAAAATGAACTATTTTTGTTATTTTCTTCTTTGTAAAGTAAATTAATTACTAATTAATCCTAAAATGTGGAAATTAATCCCTAAATGCAAATGCCAAGTTATATTTTTTGTATTTTCATTAATTAAAATGTGCAAACAAAAATGCAAACAATTAACATTAAAATGTCACAAAAAAATCCACCAAATTGCAAAAAATAATGAAGAAATCATTTTGTCTTGAATTTCTTGGGAATAATTCATATAGGGAAAAAATCACGTGCTCACAGGCTGCCCCTCTTTTGCTCGGGAAACACGGAGAGTTTTCGTGCAAAGATAAATAGAGCAGCATGAGGGATTTTTGCCTGCTCGGCACTCCAGGAGAAGCATTTTTGAAAACCGTCTGACCGAACCCTGCTTCAAAGGTTGCCTACATATCCTTGGCTATAAAGGAATCAGGTCAGTGTAGTTCTGGAATGTCTGGTAGCTGGGACTACCATAAAGCTGTGATTTCACTGCTGCTGCTGCTGCTACTGCTTACTGAACTCCCTTATTACACCATGTTAAAATAAAAGAAGTTAGACTAAGCTATGATCTAGGAATTACAAAAATCCTATCTAAGTCTTCAAACTTGTTTTTGTATTTCCTGTTGCTTTGTTGTCTTGCATCCTCTCGATGAAATCCATTGTTGCCGCTTCGAATTGTAAACTGAGATGTTTCCCCTTTCCTTCAGACTGCTGAACTTGAATGTATTCCTTTATTATACGGGCGGGCTCCCGACTTCAACACTTGAAAATATATGCCTCTGTTATACGGGCGGGCTCCCGACTTCAAAACTTGAAAATATATGCCTCTGTTATACGGGCGGGCTCCCGACTTCAAAACTTGAAAATATATGCCTCTGTTATACGGGCGGGCTCCCGACTTCAAAACTTGAAAATACATGCCTCTGTTATACGGGCGGGCTCCCGACTTCAAAACTTGAAAATATATGCCTCTGTTATACGGGCGGGCTCCCGACTTCAAAACTTAAAAATATATGCCTCTGTTATACGGGCGGGCTCCCGACTTCAAAACTTGAAAATATATGCCTCTGTTGTACGGGTGGGCTCCCGACTTCAACACTTGAAAATATATGCCTCTGTTATACGGGCGGGCTCCCGACTTCAACACTTGAAAATATATGCCTCTGTTATACGGGCGGGCTCCCGACTTCAACAACTTGAAAATATATGCCTCTGTTATACGGGCGGGCTCCCGACTTCAAAACTTGAAAATATATGCCTCTGTTCTCCAGGCGGGCTCCTGACTTCAACAAAATAGACAAAACAAAGAAAATTTTCTGCCCCAGTTTGGAAGCTGGGTACATGGGTGAGTGTTGCCTGAATCATTATACCAACTATTACTAAGAGTTTGAAAGCTGAGTCCTATTATCCAGGAAGGTCCTGACAACTCCTAATTGAATCTTATCTTAAACATGCAAACTCTGACACCAACTTACATTCCCCTATGCTATTCATGATTATCTTGTATTTTGATCAAACCCCACTTTACGGTCAATCTTAATTAAAGCTTGTTTTTCCCTTACGGAGAATTCTTCCGAAACAACCGAATTTTCTGCCCCTGTTTCAATCAATAAAATTTTGTCAGTTTATAACGGTGGTTTCAATCAATATTCTTGTTGGCCACCTCAACTGCTCCATTTGCCTTAGGGCGGTATGGGGTAGAATTGCGATGGGTAATCTTGAACTGCTCACATGTCTCTTTCATCAAATGACTATTGAGATTAGCTCCATTGTCTGTAATGATCACCTTTGGTATCCCAAACCGACAGATAATGTTTGCATGCACAAAATCCACCACAGCTTTCTTGGTTACGGACTTGAACGTTTTAGCCTCTACCCACTTGGTAAAATAATCTATTGCCACCAAAATGAACCTGTGCCCATTTGATGCTGCTGGATCAATTGGCCCATTGACATCCATGCCCCATGCAATAAAAGGCCACGGTGCGGACATCGTGTGTAATTCTGATGGTGGAGAATGAATCAAATCTCCATGCACTTGGCACTGATGACATTTGCGTACGTAACTGATGCAATCCCGCTCCATAGTACGCCAATAATACCCTGCTCGGAGAATTTTCTTTGCCAGAACGTACCCTGTCATATGCGGTCCACAAACTCCGGAATGTACCTCAGTCATGATAGTTGTGGCCTGCCTCGCATTAATACATCTTAACAACCCGAGATCTGGAGTTCTTTTGTACAACACTCCTCCACTAAAGAAAAACCCGCTTGCCAACCGTCGAATCGTTCTTTTCTGGTCACCTGTGGCCTGTACCGGATACACCCCCATCCTGATATATTCCTTGATGTCATGAAACCACGGCTCACCGTCAAGTTCCTCTTCCACCACATTACAATAAGCATGCTGATCGCGGACCTGAATCTGCAAAGGGTCCACGTAAGCCTTATCCGGATGATGCAACATTGATGCCAAAGTAGCCAAAGCATCGGCGACCTCATTATGAATCCTTGGAATGTGCCTGAACTCTATTGACCGAAACCGTTGACAAAGATCATGCAAGCATTGTCGGTACGGTATAAGCTTCAAGTCTCGTGTTTCCCATTCTCCTTGAATTTGGTGTACCGGTAGGTCCGAGTGACCCATGACCAAGACTTCCTGGACACCCATATCTACAGCTAACCTCAGACCCAAGATACATGCCTCATATTCTGCCATGTTGTTTGTACAATAGAAACGAAGCTGAGACGTAACAGGGTAGTGTTACCCTGTTTCAGAAATAAGTACCGCTCCTATCCCCACGCCCTTCATGTTTGCAGCTCCATCAAAGAAAAGTTTCCATCCCGGCTTCTCAACTTGTTCCAACTCATCAATGTGCATCACCTCTTCATCAGGGAAATAAGTCTTCAAAGGTTCATAATCCTCATCAAGTGGATTCTCGGCCAAATGATCCGCCAAGGCCTGTGCTTTCATTGCAGTCCGAGTCACGTAGACAATGTCAAATTCTGTAAGCAGGATCTGCCACTTTGCAAGCCTCCTTGTGGGCATGGGCTTCTGAAAAATGTACTTCAACGGGTCCAACCGCGAGATGAGATAGGTGGTGTGTGATGACAAGTGATAGTTCAATTTCTGCGCTACCCAGGTTAAGGCACAACACGTCCTCTCAAGTTGAGTGTACTTCACCTCGTAAGATGTGAACTTCTTGCTGAGGTAATACATCGCTTGCTCTTTTCTGCCAGTAACATCATGTTGACCCAGTACACAGCTAAATGAATTATCCAAAACCCTTAAATATAGAATCAAAGGCCTCCCTAGTTCTGGCGGGACCAACACGGGTGGGTTTGACAAATACTCTTTTATCTTATCAAAAGCCTCCTGACATTCATTCGTCCACTTGATTGCAGCATCTTTCTTTAATAATTTGAAGATTGGCTCACAAGTTGTCATGAGCTGAGCAATGAACCTGCTGATATAATTCAATCTCCCAAAAAAACTCATCACCTCGGTCTTATTCCTTGGAGGTGGCGATTCCTGAATAGCCTTGATCTTTGAAGGGTCTAGTTCAATACCCCGGCGGCTGACTATAAATCCCAACAACTTTCCAGACGGCACTCCGAAGGCGCACTTTGCAGGATTGAGCTTGAGATTGTACCTGGGAAGCCTTTGGAAGAACTTCCTCAGATCCCTGACATGGTCAGACTGCTTTCTAGACTTCACTATCACATCATCCACGTACACCTCAATTTCCTTTGTATCATATCATGGAATATTGTTGTCATTGCCCTCATATAGGTTGCCCCAGCATTTTTCAAACCAAACGGCATGACCCGATAACAGTATGTTCCCCACGGCGTAATGAATGCCATCTTTTCTGCATCCTCCTCACCCATTAAGATCTGGTGGTACCCCGCGTAACAATCCACAAAAGAAGTAATCTAATGTTTGGAACAATTATCAATCAATATGTGGATGTTCGGCAATGGGAAATTATCTTTTGGACTTGCCTTGTGAAGATCCCGATAATCAACACACACCGTGATCTTGCCATCCTTTTTTGGCACAGGCACAACATTGGCTAACCAGGTGGGATACCGCGTGACCCGAATGACTTTCGCATTGAACTGCTTGGTGATCTCTTTGTTGATCTTTACATTTATATCTGTTTTGAACTTTCTCAGCTTCTGCTTGACATGAGGGAGTGTTGGGTCAGTGGGCAATTTGTGAACCACTAAGTCAGTGCTTAGACCCGGCATATCATCATATGACCATGCAAAAATATCTTTGTACTCAAGCAATGCTTTAATTATCTCTTCTCTGAGCTGAGGTTCAAAATGGACACTTATTTTCATTTCCCGTACATTATCCTGATCCCCTAAGTTTATTGCTTCTGTGTCATTCAGGTTAGGTTTGGGGTTTCCATCAACATGGCTTAATTCTTTACTGATTTCCTCAAAGGCTTCCTCATCATCATATTCTACTTCGTCATCACACTCAATTTCTTGTATTATTATTTCGGAGTTAGATTGGCATTTATGACTGGGCCGAAGACACCTCATGCATGACACATCACTGAAACCAGCGTAAAAGGGACTGTATGAGATGGAAAAGAAAGACAAAATAATAACTATCAGGAATGATAAGGAGGGAAATTGCATTTCATTAAAATTTAAGATAACACGGTTTAACTCATCCAAACGGACGGAACATAGCATCCGAATTACAACCTTGGAAATAAACCATATTAAACTGAAAGGAAATCAAAACTAACTACCAGGACTCCCTCCGGGTAGGAAGGGGAGTTGTGAGCACGTGATTTTTGCCCTATATGAATTACTCCCAAAAATTCAAACAAATAATTTTTCTTTCATTATTTTACACTTTTGTGAGTTTTGTGTTATTGTTTGCATTTTATAAAAATATACACATGACATTTGCTTTTGGGATCTAATTTCATATCTTAGGATTATTTAGTGGTTAAGCTGTTTTTAGAACAAAATTTAAAGAAAATAATAAAAATAGTCCATTTTTGCATTTTTAATTGTTTATTGTTGAATTTGTCATGGGTTTGCTTTTAAATAGGATTTAATAGAGTTTTAGGAATTAATTAGTTTAATTTTGGAAACAAAGTGGGTCTTTGATTTTGCATTTTAATAAAGTTAGAAAACATAAAATACAAAATGAAAATAAATAAGTAAATAAAATACAAAAAGAAAAGAAGAAAAACAAATAAATTGAGAATTTAAAAGATTAAATAGGCTGGTGTGCAACTTGGGCCATTTCTAATTTTAACCCAATTTAAAACCCCCAAGATCCGGCCAAGATCAGCCCAAACCCGTCTCCTACCCGGTCCAGCCTTCCCCGTCCCAAAACGACATCGTTTAGTTCTATTAGATCTGAGCCGTCGAGGATACTTGATCCAACGGCTCGGAACTAGGTTAAGCTTGATATAAAATGGTAGGATAAGCCTACCCCCCCTCCCCTCCCCCCCCCCCCCCCATATCATCGTCCCAAACACACCCCTCAGAGACCTTATATAACGCTGCCGCCGGAAATCTTCCACGGCGGCGGCCCACCTCCAAACGTCGTCAAAATTACACCCCTGGTTCCCCTTTCCCTCCCCTTTACGAATCCACCACTCGTTTCCCTCAAATCCCGGCCAAATGTGTCGAATCTTGGGTCAAAGATTTTCCGGCCACCACACAACTCTCTCCGTTCACCACCAAAATTACACCATAAGACCGCCTCCCTGTCCTCTATCGAACCCCCAAGGCCCTGACCCTCGAATATGGCCGGAACTTCTCGAATATCGATTTGAAGTTTTTCGGCCAAACCCTAATTGCCCCAAACCACTCCAAATCATTACCATGTGATCCCCTCCTCTTCCTCATAAGGATTTCAGCGTC
>NW_017674252.1:28206-39389 GCF_001879085.1 Nicotiana attenuata | reverse complement strand
ATGGACCATCCTGATGCGTCCTACTTGTGCATTTATCTGTTTTGAACTCGCATGCTGACCGACTTTGAATATCTGAAAAAATTGAAAAACAAAAAGGGAAAAACAGAAAATAGCAGTGTAGAGAGTTAATTACCTATATTAGAAAAACCAATGTCCAAGTAATGCCGAAATTCTGTCGGATTTTTGAGAAAAATGAAAGAAAAAGAAAAGTATTTTTTTAGTTTGTTTTGTTTGCCAATGGAAAAGAAAAACAAAAAAAAAGAGTTTTATTTTCAAGTTAGTTTGTTTATTTGCCACTGAAAAAGAAAATATAAGAAAAAAGTCTTGCTTTCAGAAATAGTGTATTTGCCAACAAAAAAAAAAGAAAAAAAAGAGAATCCAGTTTTTGAAATTAGTTAGTTTTATTTGCCCGAACTACGCTGGTTTGATTCTCACCGGATGTGAGATAGTAGGCAACCCTCATCGGGTCCAACCTCCCCTTTTCAAAAATAGCCAAAAATACCAAGACTTTAACTTTTTGTCAAAATAAGTCGGGTGCCGCCATTCTTGTTTAAAATAAGCCGAATGTCCCCAAAAAGGGCGCCGGAAGGCTGTTTTTGCAAGAACAGCCACCCTGAGTCAATTTCAACAGTTAGCAGGCACAACCTTAAAATCTTCTCCCCGAAGTGCTGAAAGGCCGTAACTGCAAAACCGGCCGTTTGTTTTAACAAAAATAGTGTCATTTTTTTCCCTTTTAGGTCAAAATAAGTGATTAAATCACCTTAATAAATGTGCAGTATGAGCACGGTTCAAAATACGGGGAACTTGCATATAGGCCCGCGGCGAGACCGAACGATGTCCCGCGGGCACCAGGAGCTTTAATGTATTCATGATTGTCCTTTGAGTCTGTATTTCCTACTAGAGTTTGTCATTTGAGTCTGTATTTCCTTTTCTACTGGAGTCTGTATTTCCTTTTCGTTAAAAGTCAGTCAGTTGATTGAGTCTGTATTTTTGTTTGAACTAGAATAGGGATGGTGGAGTCCGTAGTTCTTTTCTGCATTAGAGTCTGTTAGTTGTTTAATTTGTCAGTTGTGAATCTTTGTAATAGACGTATTTGCTATCAATAAAATTGAAATTCCCAAAAACATTTTGCTTCTGTTTTACATTTATTCTTCACGAACTATGCTCGGTCTGATTCACGCGGGGTCGTGATACGTAGGCAATCTCCATAGGATTCGACCGTGACTAAATAAAAAAAAAGGAAAAAAAAGAAAAGAAAAGAAGAAAGAGGGAAAAATAAGAGAGAAAAGCAAAAGAGGGAGTGGCAAGAAACATTGGAAAAACAGAAAGGAAATGGCACATAGAAGTAAGGAAAAGCTGGGATGACGCATGCAACCAAGCAAAGGTACAATAGAAATGGTTAACTGCTTAGGTGCATTCATTCCCAAATGTGCGGTTATCTATCTGTTAATGCTCTAACCGCTAACAAAGTTGTTGTTGATGAGTTCAGGCAAGTGGTTAAGTTGACTGGCATTCTGGCAACCCATCCCTACAACACCCGCTCTAAGGATAAGTCAAACATGGTCAACCAGGAATTAGAAGCAAGCATTGTCGACCCGTTTAGGGAGGAGGAAGTAGTGAACGTTAATGCAATGAAGGAGGAGATGTATAAACTAAAGCAACAAATGGCCGAGATGTACCAAGCCTGGTTAAAGGGACATCCACCACCAGCCTATCCTGCTAACCCCGCTTACATCCCACCACTAGCTCAGCCTCAAGATACTCCCACAGTGAACTCATCTCCGGCTTTCCCTACTTACCAGCAGTACTACGGAACCACCTCTCAAACACCGCCACCTCCACCACCCAAACAAATCCCATGTCCTCCACCGCCAACTACTCCTGTGTTTGTGGCTCCCCCACCTGTCGCATTACACAGGTCTTCTAGCGAACCTTTGTTCCAAACCCATGATAACCAGTACTACCCGCCCGAAGCCACCTTTAAACCACCAGAACCATGCCCTTACACTCCCCGTCTTGATCTCTCAATTGAAGAAGAAAAGCCTCCCAAAAACCTTGAGCAAGAGGAAATGATACGGAAGGTTAAGAGCTTAGAACAGTCATTCAGAAATATGCAGGGTCTCGAAGGTCAAGTGAGTGTAGCCTACAAGGACCTGTGCTTGTTTCCCGATGTACAGTTGCCAGCAGGATTCAAGTTACCCAACTTTGACTTATATGATGGACATGGTGATTCGGTGGCCCATTAAGGGAGTTCTGCAGCAAAATGAGAGGAGCTGGGGGAAGGGACGAGTTATTGATGGCTTACTTCAGTCAAAGTCTAAGTGGAGCAGCCTTGGAGTGGTACACACGACAGGACCATGCTCGATGGTACACTTGGGACGATCTGGACCAAGAATTTGCATGTCATTTTCAGTACAATCTTGAAATCGTACCGGACCGTTTGTCACCGACAAAAATTGAGAAGAAGCCCGGAGAAAGCTTCAGAGAATACGGTTTCCGATGGAGAGAGCAGGCGGCAAGAGTCGATCCTCCAATGAAAGAGAGCGAGATGGTTGATTATTTCCTACAGGCTTTGGAACCCACCTACTATGGTCACCTGGTGTCAGCAGTGGGAAAAACTTTCAACGAGGTCGTGAAAATGGGAAGTATGGTGGACGAGGGTCTCAAGTCTAACAAGATTATGAGCTATTCAGCAATCAAAGGCTATTCAGAGCGGCACTGGAGGGGTATTAGGAAAGAAGAAGAAAGAAGATGTTGCGGTAGTGGAATCAAGAGCTTGGTCCAGAGGTCCATCACCATATTATCACCAACCTCGCCCTCATCCCCAAACCTACCCACACACCCCATATGGCCCACCGCAGCACTACTACCCACCTCCTGTCCCCAATTTCTCTGTCCACCATGCCCAAACATACCCTCAACATCCTACCCATGCACAATGGCACGCACCCACCCCACAAAATACTTACCCAGATCAAAGCACCTACCCACCCCCAAGAACAAACAAAAATCCCACTAGAACCGGTTTTCGACCCAACCCTGCATTTAAGAATGAGAGGCTGCAAAAGAAGAAGACTTTCAACCCATTGGGTGAATCTTACACCAGCTTATACCACAGATTGAGACAGTTGGGCATGTTGAGTCCGATTGAATCCAAATTGCCAAACCCTCCCCCAAGGAATCTGGACCACTCTGTGAGTTGTGAGTATTGCTCAGGTGCCCCGGGACACGACACAGAAAAATGCTGGCACTTGAAAAAGGCCATCCAGGAGCTCATTAACACCCGCCGAATTGAAGTACAAGCCCCAAAAACGCCTAACATCACTCAGAATCCATTGCCAACCCATCACGAGACCCATATGATTGAGCTAGTACAAAGGGAAGAGTATAAGAAGCCTTCACAAACCGTAATGATGATCAGGGCTAGTGAGGACAGATCAAATAATAAACAAACAAGGGGGAAAGCATCGATCAAGGTAGAAGAGACAGGTAGCAAACCAGTTGTAGTGGTACAGAAGGAGCTTTTGAGCAGTGTTGCAGTAAAACAAGAACCAGCTAAAGTGGTAGTGTCGGGGGCGACTGTCAAGCCCGTTGTGATTGTAAAAGGGGCTCGCACAGAGTCGGTTATCATCAAGCCAGTGACTCAATTACCAGTAATCAGTGAAAAGGCCATCCCATGGAATTACGGCCGAGTGACAGTGACGTATAAGGGGAAAGAAGTTAAGGAAGAAGTGTGTGAAACTCATGGGCTGACTCGCTCAGGAAGATGCTTTGCTCCTGACGAGCTGAGGAAGGCTAAAATCACCAAAATAATCCAGTACCAGTAAAGAAAGCTGTAACTGAAGAAGAGGCAGAAGAATTCTTGAAGAAGATGAAGGCACAAGATTATTCCATTGTAGAACAGTTGAGAAAGACCCCGACACAGATCTCATTGCTATCATTACTAATCCACTCAGATGAGCACCGCCAGGCATTGATGAAAATTTTGAATGAAGCCCATGTTCCTGATAAGATTTCTGCGAACCATCTAGAGAAAATAGCAAACAAGATTTTTGAAGTCAACACGGTTACATTTTCTGATGATGAGCTGCCTTTGGAAGGCACTGAGCATAATAGAGCGCTCTACCTCACGGTGAAATGTGAAGACTCTGTGGTCACCCGGGTGCTGATTGACAACGGGTCCAGTGCAAACATCTGCCCTCTCTCCACACTGGAAAAGTTGAAGGTGGACAGTGAGAGAATCCACAAGAATAGTATTTGCGTGCGAGGATTTGATGGAGGAGGAAAGGAAACAGTTGGGGATATAGTGTTGGAACTGACGATAGGTCTGGTTGAATTCACTATGGAGTTCCAGGTGCTTGACGTGGCCGTCTCTTACAATCTCCTGTTAGGCCGACCCTGGATCCATGCAGCAAAAGCACTGCCATCTACCTTGCACCAGATAGTTAAATTCGAGTGGGACAGGCAAGAGATTGTGGTGCATGGGGAAGATAGTTCGTGTACTCTGGGTGGTGCCATTGTGCCTTTCATAGAAGCTGAAGACGACAAAGGTCCATGGGTTTATCAAGTCTTTGATACGGTATCGGTTGAAAAGATCTCGGAAGGTGAGTGTATTCCTGTGCCAAAAGTAGCTGCTGCATCCGTCATGTTTGCGTCGGAAATGCTGAAGAACGGATTTGTACCTAGAAAAGGCTTGGGTGCTTCTTTACAAGGCATCGTACAGCCGGTATCTCTTCCTGCAAACCTGGACACTTTTGGTTTAGGCTTCAAGCCCACTGCTACAGACATAAGGCGAGCTAGAAGAATGAAAAAGAAAGCATGGACCCTTCCAAAACCTATTCCCCGCCTTTCCCGTTCCTTTGTCAGGCCTGGTACTAAGAAGCGCCTAGCAACAGCAATGCCTAGTGGTGTGGTTGAACCCGACAAGGAGCTGATCGAAAGGTTTGAAAAGCTGTTTGATGAGGTAAATGTGTTGGAGGCCGGAGAAGGTCCAAGCAAGGCAGATGTTCAGTTCGTGGGGCCCCAGGCAAAGCTTAACAATTGGGAAGTAACTCCCCTTCCTACCCGGAGGCAGTCTTGGTAGTTAGTTTTGATTTCCTTTCAGTTTAATCTGGATTATTTCCAAGGTTGTAATTCGGATGCTATGTTCCGTCCGTTTGGATGAGTTAAACCTTGTTATCTTAAATGTTAATGAAATGCAATTTTCCTCCTTTTTCATCCCTGATGGTTTTTATTTTGTCTTTCTTTTCTTTCCTGTACAGTCCCTTTTACGCTGGTTTCAGTGATGTGTCATGCATGAGTCTTCGGCCCAGTCTTAAATGCCAATCTAACTCCAAAATAATAATACAAGAAATTGAGTGTGATGACGAAATAGAATATGATGATGAGGAAGCTTTTGAGGAAATCAGTAAAGAATTAAGCCATTTTGAAGAAAAACCCAAACCTAATCTGAATGATACAGAGGCAATCAATTTAGGGGATCACGAGAATGTACGGGAAATGAATATAAGTGTCCATTTGGAACCTCAGCTCAGAGAATAGATAATTAAAGCGCTGTTTGAGTACAAATATGTTTTTGCATGGTCATATGACGACATGCCGGGTTTGAGCATTGATTTAGTGGTCCACAAATTGCCCACTGACCCAGCATGCCCTCCTGTCAAGCAGAAGCTAAGGAAATTTAAAACATACATTAGTGTGAAAATCAAAGAAGAGGTCACCAAGCAGTTTGAGGCAAAGGTCATCCAGGTCACGCGGTATCCCACCTGGTTAGCCAATGTTGTGCCCGTGCCAAAGAAGGATGGAAAGACCGGAGTGTGCGTAGATTACCGTGATCTCAATAAGGCGAGTCCAAAAGACAACTTCCCACTGCCAAACATCCATATATTGATCGACAATTGTGCCAAACATGAGATTGGTTCCTTCGTAGATTGTTATGCGGGCTATCACCAGATTTTGATGGACGAGGAGGATGCGGAAAAGACGGCATTCATCACTCCTTGGGGAACGTATTGTTATAGGGTCATGCCATTTGGGTTGAAGAACGCAGGGGCAACGTATATGAGGGCAATGACCACCATGTTCCATGACATGATACATCGGGAAATTGAGGTCTACGTAGACGACATGATCATAAAGTCAAGGAAACAATGTGACCATGTCAAGGACTTGAGGAAATTTTTCCAGAGGCTCCGCAGGTACAACCTCAAACAGAATCCAGCGAAGTGTGCGTTTGGAGTCCCATCTGGGAAGTTGTTGGGGTTTGTGGTAAGTTGGCGCGGTATTGAGTTAGACCCGTCCAAGATCAAAGCCATTCAGGAGCTACCGCCGCCAAGGAACAAGAAAGAGGTGATGAGTTTGCTTGGCAGGTTGAATTATATCAGCAGGTTCATTGCCCAACTCACAACGACTTGCGAGCCCATCTTTAAGCTGCTAAAGAAAGATGTTGCGATCAGATGGACGGATGAATGTCAAGCAGCATTTGACAAGATTAAGGAGTATTTGGCTAGTCCACCTGTGTTGGTCCAGCCGGAGCCGGGAAGACCCTTGATCCTTTATCTGACAGTTTTGGACAATTCTTTTGGTTGTGTACTGGGGCAGCATGACATCACAGGAAAGAAAGAACAGGCGATTTACTACCTCAGCAAGAAGTTCACATCATATGAGGTGAAGTACACTCAGCTGGAGAGGACGTGTTGTGCCTTAACCTGGGTAGCGCAGAAGTTGAAACATTACTTGTCAGCATATACCACCTATCTCATCTCTCGGTTGGACCCGTTGAAGTACATTTTTCAGAGGCCCATGCCCACAGGGAGGCTGGCGAAATGGCAAATCTTGCTTACGGAGTTTGATATTGTCTACGTGACCCGTACTGCAATGAAAGCACAAGCGTTGGCCGATCATTTGGCCGAGAATCCAGTTGATGATGAATATGAACCTTTGAAGACATATTTCCCCGATGAAGAGATAATGCATGTTGAAGAATTAGAACAAGTCAAGAAGCCAGGATGGAAACTGTTCTTTGATGGGGCTGCCAACACCAAAGGTGTCGGGATAGGAGCAGTACTGATTTCTGAGACAGGGCAACACTACCCTGTTACGGCTCAACTTCGTTTCTATTGCACCAATAACATGGCTGAATACGAGGCGTGTATCTTGGGATTGAGATTGGCTACAGACATGGGTGTCCAGGAAATCTAGGTCATGGGTGACTCGGATCTTCTGGTACACCAGATTCAGGGTGAATGGGAAACACGAGACTTGAAGCTCATACCGTACCGGCAGTGTTTGCATGAACTTTGTCAACGGTTTCAATCAATAGATTTCAGGCATATTCCAAGGATTCATAATGAGGTTGCCGACGCTTTGGCTACTTTGGCGTCAATGCTGCATCATCCAGATAAGGCTTATGTGGACCCGTTACAGATTCAGGTCCGAGATCAGCATGCCTATTGTAACGTGGTGGAAGAAGAGCTTGATGGTGAGCCGTGGTTCCATGATATCAAAGAATACCTCAGGATGGGAGTATACCCAGCACAAGCTACAGGGGATCAAAAGAGAGCAATTCGACGCTTGGCAAGTGGATTTTTCTTCAGTGGAGGAGTGTTGTACAAGAGAACCCCAGATCTTGGATTACTGAGATGCATGGATGCTAAATAGGCTACAGTTATCATGGCCGAGGTACATGCGAGAGTTTGTGAACCTCATATGAGTGGATATGTATTGGCAAAGAAGATTCTCCGAGCGGGTTATTATTGGCTTACTATGGAACGGGACTGCATCAGTTTCGTGCGCAAGTGTCATCAATGTCAGGTACATGGAGATCTGATTCATTCTCCACCATCTGAATTGCATACAATGTCGGCACCATGGCCTTTCGTTGCTTGGGGAATGGATGTCATTGGGCCGATCGAGCCAATGGCGTCAAATGGGCACAAGTTCATTCTGGTGGCTATTGATTATTTCACTAAGTGGGTGGCGGCGAAGACCTTTAAATCTGTGACCAAGAAGGCAGTGGTCGGTTTTGTGCATTCAAATATCATCTGTCGGTTTGGGATCCCGAAGGTAAGCATCACGGACAATGGTGCCAACCTCAACAGTCATTTGATGGCAGAGACATGTCAGCAGTTTAAGATCACGCACCGCAATTCCACCCCATATCGTCCTAAGGCGAATGGAGCGGTCGAAGCAGCTAACAAGAACATCAAGAAAATACTTCGGAAAATGGTAGAGGGGTCCAGGCAATGGCATGAGAAGTTACCTTTCGCCCTTTTAGGCTATCGCACTACTGTCTGCACTTCAGTAGGGGCGACTCCTTATTCACTGGTGTATGGCACTAAGGCAGTAATACCCGCAGAGGTTGAAATCCCGTCCCTTCGGATTATTGTCGAGGCGGAAATTGATGATGTTGAATGGGTTAAAGCCCGCTTGGAGCAACTAAGTTTGATTGATGAAAAGAGATTGGCAGCAGTATGCCACGGTCAGTTGTACCAACAGAGAATGGCGAGGGCATATAACAAGAAAGTGCATCCACGGAAATTTGAAGTAGGGCAACTGGTGTTGAGGCGTATCTTACCTCATTGGGCTGAAGCGAAAGGAAAGTTCGCCCCGAACTAGCAGGGGCCATTTGTTGTAACCAGAGTGTTGTCCAATGGCGAATTATATTTGACAGATGTGGAAGGGAAATGTGTAGAAATGGCTATCAACTCTGATGCAGTCAAGCGATACTATGTATGATTTCTTGGTTTAATTGTACTTTATTGTATTTGGCATATTTTGAGATTGAAATGACGAAGGCATTTTGTTCCGCTATCCAAACACTTTATCCTTTGTTATCCCCTTTTGAGCCTCATTTACTTTCTTTCGTACCCCTCTTTCGGAATCAATAACAACTCGGGAGCTCGAGCAAGGAAAATCAGTAAAGAAACAAGAAAACACAGCCCAAAAGAAAAGAAAAGGAAAAGAAGAAAAAAAAAGAAGAAGGCAAAAAGAAAAAAAAGGAAAAAGAAAAGAAAAAGAGAAAAAGAAAAATGAAGAAAAGAAAAGAAAGAAGAAATGAAAAGAAAGAAAAGAAAGTGGAAGAAAAGGAAAGATTGCAACAACAAAGTAATTTCTATGACCTGAACTACGTTCGACTTGATCCCGAAAAGGTACGTAGGCAGCCTCTCCCTGAAGTTCAGTCACACCAAAACAAAATCCCAAAAGTCCCCACGAAAGAAACTGGGGCAGAAGTTGTGGTTGTTGTGGAAATTTGATTCCGAAAGTTGTAACTGTGAACCCATGTTAAGTTGTTTTGAGCCTTTGATACCCTTCTTTCTAACCTCATCCAAAAGCCTGCATTACGGTCCAAAGAAAGACCTTCTGATCAATCTTCAGGAAGTGCCAATACGAGCAAGTAAAAGTGATTCACGTCAGGGGCAACACTCCGGTGCAAGAAAAAAAATGATAAAAATGAGAGAGTCTTATTGGTGAAAACCCTTACGGGCACCGTAAGGCGAAGAGAGTTGAGAGAAATCGAAAATGAGAGAGTCTTATTGGTGAAAACCCTCACAGGCATCGTAAGGCGAAGGGAGTTGAGAGAAATCAAAAATGAGAGTCTTATTGGTGAAAACCCTCACGGGCACCGTAAGGCGAAGGTGAGTTTTTCAGACGGGCAAATGAGACAAATCTGTGGTCAAAGGCTGCTCAAGACATTGCAAGACGAGCAAGGTTTGGGTTTGGGTAAAAAATCAGGTTATGAAAGTTCGGAACAACAAATGTGGCAATTGAAAGTGAATTGGTTAGACAGACTGGGCTGGTTAATCCAAAATGCATGGCATGCTCAATGGTACCAGCAGTTCCACTCAGATAAGTCTTATTCTCTTCTTTCTTCATTACAAATCATCCGTTCTCGGATTCTCTTTATCCTTAACCCTCGAGGTTGTTGCATTTCATTCTTTCGAGGTCTATCTTTAAGATGTTTTAGTGTCAGTTCTGTTCGAAATAAAAGGAAGGATGTCAAGGCTAACTACCAGCTTCCTAGTTGTACAGACAGGGCCAGAATATATCAAAGATGTCAAAAAGCAAAGTAAGTCATAAAGGACCACTGGAAGTTTCATCAGTGGATTAATCAGATAATTGTGGGGAAGAAGCAAAGTTTCAAAAAAGAGGGGTCAGAAACACAAAAACAACAATACGAGATAGAACACTTGGGTCATCAAGGGGTTGAAATTCGGTCAGGAGGTCGAGGGAATTCAAGGCAAGTCCAGGGAAGCGGGACGGAGTAAAGCCCAGCAGCAGAGATGTACCTAGCAAGAATGCCAGCAACTAGCCAACATTTTAAAATTGACAAGATTTTTCTTTGATTGAAACAGGGGCAGAAATTTCGTTCCTTTCGGAGAAACCCTCCGTAAGGAAAGGTAGCACCCAAACAGGTATGACTGGAAACTCTCAGGGCCCTCCTGGAAAATGGGACTTAGTTTAAATTTCAAAACAATCATGAGTAGCATAATTTAGCACAAATGTATCCCAAAGAACATAAGTTGGTTTCAAAGTTGCTTGTTTAAGATAGGATTCAATTAGGAATTGTCAGGACCCTCCTGAATAATGGGACACAGTTTTAAGATCTCCTTTAGATAACAAGATACCGTTGTAGGATAGTATAATTCAGCCGTAGAATTGGCACTCTTAAGATAAGATTTGAATCTTGATTTTCAGGACCCTCCTGGATAATGGGACGTAGTTTTAAGGTCCGTTTAGATAACAAGATATAGATAACAAGGTCCGCTTCGGTTAAAAAAAATTTTTTAACTAGAAATTGTCAGGACCCTCCTGCATAATGGGGAGTAGTGAAGACCTATCAGATCACAAATGTAGTGGGGGTAATACCTTTAGAAGATATAACTCAGGTTCGTAATTGTTAGGAGTTGTCAGGACCGCTCTGGATAATAGGACTTAGCTTTCAAATCCTTATAATAGTTGGTAGAATAATTCAATTTAACACTCACATCTGTGCCCGGCCACCAACTGGGGCAGGAAATGTTCTTTGTTTTCTTTGTTTTGGTGCAGTCAGGAGCCCACCTGGAGAACAAGGGAATACTTTCAAGTTCAGCAATCAGGAGCCCACCTGGAGAACAAGGGAATACTTTTCAAGTTCAGCAATCAGGAGCCCACCTGGAGAACAAGGGAATGCTTTTCAAGTTTCA
>NW_017674252.1:0-26237 GCF_001879085.1 Nicotiana attenuata | reverse complement strand
GCCGCTTGCCGCTGGCCGGAAATCGCCTCCGCCGACGGCGATTCTCCAAACTACCTCAAAATAACACCATGTGACCTCTTCACTCCCCTCTTCCCAAATCCGTGGTCCTTTTCCTTCAAATCACAACTGAGTTCTTCGAATCTCAAATCGAAGTTCCGGTCAAAAACACAAATTCGTCCAAATCTCCCCAAAATTACACCATGTGTTCTCCTCAAGGTCTTCCTTCCAAATCCGTAGCCATCTTCGTTCAAATTCCCCTACATGTCCTCGAATTTCAGATCAAAGATCCGGCCTAAAACCTAACTGCTCCAAGCCTCATCAAAATTGAAGTCACACGACCTCCTCACTTCCCTCCTGTCGAAACCGTCATTAGAAGCACTCGAATCTCGCCGGAGTTGGGTGAATTTTGAAGTGACGAGCCGGCAGAACCCTAGAGTCACAATCAGTGAGTTTGTTCCAATTTTGTCTCTGTTTTCTTCTTTTCTCGTGTTGTTTTGAAGTAATTCCATGATTGTTCTTTCTCCATGATTATTTGATAACATGAAATTGTTTTTCAAATTTGTCATTAGTTTAGGAATAGGTTTTATTCAAATGCTCTAAGTTTAGTTTAAGTCCTTATTGATTGTTCGTCAGTAGGGTTTCAGTTTATTCATGTTAATTGATGCAGTGCTGTTTTAATTTGTTATCTTTGTTCTGTGGATTTGATTTCAATTTGAGTTTTGTTCTGATTCGCTTTGATCTGATTTGGTTTGAGTGTGAGTTTGACGATTTGAAGCAATTTTGTTCTTTTAAGTTTTGTGATTCTGGTTAAATCTAGTTTAGTGTTTAGTGTTAATTAGAAGTTGTTTTGATTAATTAGTTCAATTATTAAATCCTCTTAATTGGTAATGCTTGGTTATAACTGAAATTAGAGTAGTTAGTTTAACTATAGTCAGATTCTAACTAGGTAAAAAGGGACTGGCGGTTAGTAAACACATGTTTGGTAATTTTGGATTAAATCAAGGGTAATTCAGGGCTTTAGCTTAAGGGAATATTTTAATAACTGAACCTGAAACCTCCAGAAGCTTCTAGTAAGGTGTTCACAAATAAATAATGGGTCTAACTTGACCAACAAGTTAATAATTGAGGGACTAAAAGCTAAAACTGAAAATTTGAAGGTTGCCCCTCATTTGGCCTACAAAAGGCAGTGTATAGTGCCTTAGAGAACAAGTTTTTGAGCTCTAAAAATTCCCCCAAAAAGTGTCCTGCAAGTTTCAAATCTGAAATTCGAATTTCAAATTCCAAATCTTCAAAAATCAAAAAAAAAAGTAGAAACAACACAAAAACTCCAAAATATACTGTTACATTGAGAGTTTCAGATTCAATGGCAAATTTAGTTGTTAATCCGAGTTCCTAGTGTCCCTGAATTCAACTTCAAGTAGTTTTTGGGTTTATTCAAGCTATTTTTGGGTATTTCTAGTTGCTGAAGTTTCCGAAGTAGTCCTGGGTTTAATGTCAAGTTTACTGAGTTCTATTGAGTCTATTTTGCGCATTTCGTTGGTGTTGCTTCTTCTTCCTTCACTTCTGGGTTGTTGAGGCTGTTTAGATTCGAGTCTGAGCCTATGCTGTTTGAATTCTGGTTGCTGATGCCTATTTACTGCTGCTGATACTTCATTCTCATTTTGTTTCAACGCATTTCCAGGTACACATCCTGTAATCTTCAAGTTGTGGACATGAAATGAAATACAAATACACTTGTCGACTGGACTGTGTATATATGGATAATTATATTAATATGGTCAAATAGATATCAATAACATGTAATGTGTTGACGTAGTTTGATTTTGTACTTATACGAATAATAGATATTGAGCCTGTATAATTAGTACTGCTTTAGGTTGGTTTGGACTAGGGACTGTTAACTAATTCGAGTATTACTTAAGATTTTATGAGTTTTCTTGTATTTAGTGGTGTTATCTCAACTTAATGTGAAATGCAAAGTATGTGACTAGGCAGTAGTTTGTTGTTCTGTTAATTCACAAGTGCGATCAGATAGAAGTAGCAGTTAGCGTTAATTGAATAAAACTGGACTATTAGATTTTCAAGTTTGCATAATGGTGATCTTAGGCTGATAAGGACAATAGTACTAATAAGTTGCTTTTGCCAGTAATTGATAATCACTTTGAACGATCCTAATTCTTTATAATCATTGGTGTTAGCCATAGCTTAAATAACTGTCAATAGCAAAAGGTTTGAATCATTGTATATAGCCTACAATTGCTACTCAATCAATCTCGTTTGGGCTTGGCTCAAAGCCTAGACTGTCCAGGCTGTGAAAGTAAATCAGTGAGCCCGATTTAACTTGATACTGGATATATGAACTGTTACAGGCCCAAACAGTCCAACCTGCGCATAAGGACACCTGGGCCATTTCGAACCCATTGCTGGAAATGTCTTGCTTCGTTTATTCAGTTATTGGGTTTAGTTGGTTGAAAATGAACTATAGAATTTTGGACCTCTTCCACATGCCAATTAATTAGGGTTATTTTTATTACTAGAGACAACTCGGGTAGAAAATTGTAATTTGCTTTAGGATTGGCCTTTAAATAATAAAAGAGGGAAGCCCCGCCAAATAAAACACATAAATTGCGGGGCCTTCAACAAATGTATACATTAAAATACTTAGAATTCGGGATGGGCCGTTAAGCGAATTTCATGGCCTTCCCCAAAGACAATGACGCGTTAGACACTTTAGACACGCTTTTAATAATTTACTTTCCTAAATACGGGTGCACATTTATGTGACCTAAATCCAAATCCCAACGAAGTCGAAATGTGTCAAAAATCGCGGGTGCATTTATGTGACGTGGTTCGAGACGTGTTTTCACGACGTTGCAATCCTCTTAAAAAATAATAATAAAAGCGGTTTAAAAGCACATAGACTAAAACATGTAGTAAAATCAGATAAATAAGCCAAATATGACAGTTGAGCGACCGTGCTAGAATCACGGAGTCCGGGAATGCCTAACACCTTCTCCCGGGCTAACAGAATTCCTTACTCGGATTTCTGGTTCGCAGACTGTTAACAGAGTCACAATTTCCTCGGTTCGGGATTCAACTGGTGACTTGGGACACCATTAATCTCCCAAGTGGCGACTCTGAATCTTAATAATAAATCCCGTTCCGATTGTCCTTTAAGTGGAAAAACTCCTTTACACCTTCCGGGTGTAGGAAAAAGGAGGTGTGACAGCGTGGATGATCCATGTTATTTATAAACCTAGGACCCCCCTCCCTCCTTATGTACTTTCGTTATTGTTTTCTTTAAACTGTTAGTTTCCAGCTCTTTAAACCTTTTATTTCGCTTCAAATCATTTAAAACCACTTTGAATTTCCAGCACTGTTTTCTTTTTAAACTTCTGCCCATTTCACTTCTTTTGTTTGATTGTTTGCACTCGTTATTTGATCCTTATTTTTCTGCACTTATACATTCTTTTAAACAACTATGAAACCACTTATTTCCTGACTTCAGCATGTTTATTTAACCTTTGTACATTCCTACTTTTAATCGTTATGTGAAAGTTGTCTTGTATGTTTACTTGTTTTAAAGTCACAATTGTAACATGGCCGGGAACCATACTAGTGGATCTTGGGGGGTGCCTAACACCTTCCCCCTGAGATAATTTCAAGCCCTTACCCATTCTCTGGTTCTTCATTCTTTTAAATTCTTAGTGTCCTAATGCACTTAATCATTAGGTGACGACTCTTCTAAATCTGTAACGACCCCACCGGTCGTTTTGAGCTTTTACACTTTGATCGCCAGTTTTCGGGCATGACTTGCCCCGTGTTATGTATTATGACTAATGTAGATCGTTGGTTTTGGTTTTCAGGAAAATTTGGAATGAATTTGAAAGAACAGTTTCAATTGAAAGGTTTGAATTTGAAAGGTTTGACCAAGAGTTGACTTATTTTTATATGAGCTCGGATCGCAGTTTTTATGATTTGGTTAGCTTCGTTAGGTGATTTGTGACTTAGGAGCGTGATCGGAATTGGTTTTGGAAGTCCGATGTAGAATTAGTCTTGAATTGGCGAAGTTAGTAATTTGGTGAATTCCGGTTGATAGGTGAGATTTTGATCTGAGGGTCATAATGGAATTCCGAGAGTTGCTGTAGCTTCGTTATATCATTTGTGATGTGTGTGCAAAATTTCAGGTCATTCGGACGTCGTTTGTTCGGGTTTTTGATCGAAAGAGTAATTCGGAAGTTTTGGAATTCTTAGGCTTGAATCCGAGAGTGATTCGATATTTTGATGTTGTTTTGAGCGTTCCGAAGGTTGGAACAAGTTTGAATGATGTTATGGGGTGTGTTGGCATGTTTGGTCGGGGTCCCATGAGGCTCGGATAAGTTTTGGAGGAGTTTTTGAAAGATTTTTGCCGTTTTGAGCATAAGCATGTAATGATCCAAAGGCCCATTTTTAGTTCTAGAGATCGAAATTTGATTTCGAGACTTCCGGAATTTTGACAATGAATTATAGGAGTGATCTGGAAAGTTTGGTTTAATTTCATCAAGTCGCGATAGGGTTTGACGCGAAACATGAGTTAATTGTTTAACGAGCGAAATGGGTATCACACTGAGCAAATGAGCTCCGAATTGAGTTTCGATTGAAGGGCTATGTTCGTATTATTATTTGTGACTCATAGGAACAAGAATCATCGAATTTCGAGTTTGTATGATGGAGTTAGAGCCTTTTTAGTGAAATTAAAGATTGTCGGTGCATCAGATCTGGTGTGCACCTTTTAGCGACCATATTTGGCACTTTTAGCGACCAGATATGGCTTTTAGCGACCAGATTCGGGTGTATTAGTGTTGTTCTGTTTTTTTTGCTCATTTTGACGTTTTTTTTGTGAAAGAACACGGCTTGGGGCGATTTTTGAGCAAGAAATCATGGGAAATCATGAGGTAAGTCACTTGTGATCATTTCTACTCCATCATATTGAATTATCATCGAATAATCCAACTAGATTACATGTTTTTGAGGTGTAAATTGGGGATTTGGACCTAGGGATTTGAAAATAAGATTTGAAGATTTGGAGGCTGAATTGTTATCGGAATTTAGTAATTGTGGTATGGTTGGACTCGTGGTTGAATGGGTTGTCGGATTTTGTGAGTTTCGTCGAATTTCGAAGTGTGGGCCCGGGGGCCGGGTTTGAGCAATTTCAGGATTTTGATGTTAACTTGGATATTTTCGAGTGGGCTTTGCTCCTTTAGCATATTTTAATGATTATGTACTGATTGTGGCTAGATTTGGAGCATCCGGAGGTCGATTCGTGCGGGCGAGGCATCGCGGCTAGAGTTTAGACCGGATCGAGGTGAGTAATGATTGTAAATGATATCCTGAGGGTTTGAAACCCTGGATTTGCACAACGTAGTGCTATATTGAAGTGAAACACGCGCTTAATGGCGAGCGCGGGGTTGTTTACTACTGGGGATTGTGACTTGGTCCGTCCCGTTTGATACTTTACCGCGTATATTTGACTGAAATTTACTTGTTATCATCATAATTTAGGCTGATTGCCATATTTGGGCTTCGTGCCAGCTATTTGAACCCTTCGGGGATTGTTGTTGATAATTCCTCACTGTTTTAATTATATTCTTGAACTCAGTCACGTATCTTCCACTGTTTTAAGACTCAGCCAAGTTTATTTTACTTTGACACTTGAAATGATATTTCTAACAATATTTGGCTGAGCATCATGTTTTACTGTTGCCCTAGTGGCTTATGTGATTTTGTTGACTGAGTTAGGCCGAGGGCCTGTATTGTGAGGATACTTTTGGATCGGGCTGCACGCCGCAGCAATATATATATATATATATATATATATATACGGAGTCGGCGTGCACGCCGCAACAGTGTTATACTGATACTGGTATGAGGCCGAACGGCCGTAGTATTGTATGCCACGAGATGCTTGATATTGCGTCGTTGGTCCGTAAGTCGGTCCCGNTATATATATATATATACACGGATCGGGCTGCACGCCGCAACAGTGTTATATTGATACTGGTAGAGGCCAAGGGCCTAGATTTGATGCCACGATATGGCTTGATATTGCGCTTGGGCCGTAAGGGTCCCCTTCGGAGTCTGCATCCCCACGGTGAGCGCGGGTACCCATACGGATCGAGCTGCACGCCGCAGCGAGATACTGATCGGGCTGCACGCCGCAGCGAAATGTGGATCGGGCTGCACGCCGCAGCGAGATATGGATCGGGCTGCGCGCCGCAGCGATTACTATATGATACTATGCAGAGTGATTTGAGAGTGAGCCCGAGGGGCTGTTACTATTTGAGGTATGGCCCGAGGGGCGGACTTTTATGTGCTCATTTGCTTATTTACTTTTCTTTTTACCTGTCATGTTGTGGTGTTTGTGCCCGAGGGGCGGATTTTTATGCTTATCGGCACTAACTGTTTGAAATCATTTCATAACCGTTGAAAAGATCATTTTCTTTCTAACAGAGTTTTACACTGAGCCAAGTATTTCTAAAGATTTCACCGCTTCACTGTTTTCTCAAAGGATTTTACCCTGCTTCCATATAGTGTGATGGTGTGCTTTACGTGTTTTCTTACTGCTCAGTTATTATTTACCTTTATTACTCACTGAGTTGGAGTACTCACTTTACTCCCTGCACCTTGCGTGCAGATGCAGGTATCTACTCACCCGGTAGCGGGTTTTGGCTGATCAGAGGCAGGGTTATATGAGTCAAGAGGTGACTACCAGCGTTCGCAGCACCATTTTTCTTTTCCTTGCTAGTTATTCAGGTTTTGTATATATATTAGACTTCGTAGTGGATTTATTTTCCGATAGATGCTCGTGACTTGTGACACCCCGGTTTGGGCTGTGTCGGGATGGTTTCCGTATTCTTATTGCTGTTTTCCGCTTTATTGACTACATTGAGCATGTGTTAGAATTTTATTAATATTAATCAATTGCCCTAAAAAAGGTGTTAGTTTTGTTCTGGCTGGCCTTGTCTTCACGAGAGGCGCCATTACGACCGGGTTGGGATTTGGGTCGTGATAAGTTGGTATCAGAGCCTAGGTTACTAGGTCTCACGAGTCATGAGCAGGTTTAGTAGAGTCTCGCGCAGCGGTACAGAGACGTCTGTATTTCTCCTCGAGAGGCTGCAGAACCTTTAGGAAAACTTCACATTCTTGAATTCTTATCGTGCATCCTTGATTCAGCTTGAAAAGTAACTCTTGAAATTCCTTCCACGCGTTCGTAAGCGCGCATGAGCGCTTAGTATCGGATGTGCCTTGATGGCTTGTGATTCCCCGATCAAGGGGTGAGTTATGATCTCTGTGAGTTTGATGTTAGGCCAGTCTGGAGGACTTGAGGTCGGATCTTTGCCTACGGCTTGAGCACTGAGGTGCTGATTGTGTGAGTAAGTGTTTTGAACTTATATGTTCGACAGTGTCCCTATTAGTGGAAGTGACGGCTGGGTAGCTATGTAAAGAGTGTATTAGTACTGCGAGATGTATCTATGTGACTTGGAAGTGACGAGGAAGATCTGTTGGATGATAGATGAACCATTAAGTATTTGATTTCCATTATGAGTGGAGGTGTGGCCCCGAGTTATTGGCGCGTGAAGAATCTTTTCATGTTTCCAGTCGAGAGTGAAGTAAATTTTATGTTGCGGTACGAGTTCAGACTCAGGAAGACTAAGTGGTTGTGTAATGTGTATGGCGGTGGAAGGTATACAGGAATGTTATATTGAAGCGAAGCAGGTGGGTTATCTCCTGCGAAGTGTTCTGAAGTGGTGTGATCCTCATGTGTATATTGGGAGGTATCATGTGCAAGTGAAAAGTACGTGTTGAAATTTGGAATTTCGGGTCGCTTAAGAGATTGGGCTTAACTGTTGCGAGAATGAATGCGAGAATTGCAGAAGAGTTACAGTACGGGGTGACATGTGTTTTTCACAACTTATAAATGATTTGAGTTTAGTCTCACCATGTTAATGTGGCATCAATAGAGTAAAAGTGTTATGAGTTATTGAGGGTATTTTGATCTATGTCTTCGAGCCAAGTGGGGGAGTCTGCTGTGAGTAGTTGATTGCACGGTTAGGTACTATGCTGGTTCCGGTTTGAGGCGTGCGGGTGAATCAGTTATGACTTGTGGGAATTGAGATCGAGGATGTTGACGAAGGTTATATTATGCTTCATAGGGTAAGGAAATCACAGGATGTCTTAAGTTGTTGTTGGTAAAGAATGCTCAGTGCATAGAGCAGTAAGTTTCTTGGGTGTATTAGGATGAGGATTTCATTCTTGCGGTATTGGAGTGCCAATGAGGCACGAGTGGTTCTGTTCGTTAGGTCAGGTAATTTGCAGTTTGAGTAAGAGTGAATGACTTTCGAGAATGGTTCCAATGTGTTCAAGATTCTGCAGGAAACAATCGGGTATTTGAAGTGGAATGCGTGGTTAAAAACTGTGTTTTCATTGGAAGAGGTTCAGATTTGTGGTATTTCTATGTTAATTATGGAGTTCTATGTATCAGTATCGTGAAAGTAAAGGTAACGGATTCGGATTCGCAGGAGGTTCTTCAGATTAAAGTATTCGGGAGCGCGATGTTTCTGACAATATTTGAGAGAGTATTCAGTGGCTTATGGGTCCTAGACAGTGTGGTCTTGTGCTTGGGTCTCGTGTAGTGAGCTTGGGATTGAGAGATTGTGGTACTACAACAAGAGGAAGCATCAAGTTGAAAATGAATCGGAAGGAAATTCAGATAGATGGAATGGTTTGATAGTAGACCGAATCGGTATGTAAAGGGTATCATCAATTCTTTGTATGTGTTCGAGGTAATGGGTTCATACAGGTATTTGGCAACAATGCTCTTGGGTTTTGATGGCTTGCTTAGCTTGGTCTAGTTAGAAGGATCCAGTCCTGGCAGTTTAATTTGTGCAAACGGAATTGGGAGAGTTCTTGTTGATTTCTACCGTGGCTGGAGCGGTGCATTTTCTACGAATATGAGAGGTATGGGATGTGTAATGATTTTTTTTCTTCTTCTAGATGGGATCAATGGAAGTTCTTGGCTAAATGAGTGCATAGATTTCTGTGGCTTGGAAGGGAGATAAAAGTTTTTCCTGTTATCCTTGGATGGGTGGTATATGCGGTATGTTGTGGAGGATCGAGGTTTGCGTGTATGAGGTTTCAGTTCAGTTCTGAAAGGAAATTCATAACACTCTTAGGCAGCGGGTAGCCTCAGATGATTAAGGAAATGGTATTGTTATTTGGAAGTGATTTGACGAGAGTATAGGTTTCAGAAAAGGGGTAATGTGATTATGTTGATAGCACTTCGGTAGTATTGCGGCACCTTCTTTTAGATCGACTGGTGATATTCAGGTTTGTTTGGGAGCACAGGGAAGTTTGAGAGTATCTAACGTGGAATGATTGGGTATTAGAGGTGTGGCATATGTTCGGATGGCAAAATTGGGATAGGATATGGTGATTCATGTGCCGTATGGGCGTGGAGACGGAAGTTCTCATATTCAGGCTGTGTTGTGATTGTAGATCGTGTGTATCCGCACTGTTTAGTGACTACCGAGATTTGGAGGCCCGAGTGTTCTATCTTGAGTCGGCTTGGTTGGCTCCGAATGGCATTGTTGAGGGAGGTATTGATTCGACCGTTGTTGAGATTATCAGTGATCTGGGGAGATCTATGAGTTACCTTTTTGTGTTGCGAGATACTAGGATTTGTTGGTTATAGGCACATATGGTGCGGTTCAATTGGGGTCTCTTAGTGGAATTCGAGCGGGAAGAGTAATTGAGCGATGCTTAGTGAACGGCGTATCGGTTGTGTCCTATTGGGTTGCGTGGCATATGTTATTTGTTTCACCGTGGGTGTAATGATTTGCTTGGGTTCCAGACATCAAATTGTGCATGGCTGTCGATTTTGAGCATAGTGACTTGAGGTGTTCCAGGTGTAACAGTGTTTGGATAGGATCGCGCATTGTAGCGAGGCTACGTGGAGATATGACCTTTCGGGGTAGATTCATGTGTTCTATTTCTATGATGTGAGACGGGGTCTCAGCTTTGTGTTGTGATGGTACTGATGATCTTGAGGTACAGCTCTTTCGTTTGGGTCATTTTCATGATTTGAGTATGTTCAGACCGTTTCTTATTGGTGCGCGAATTATGCAAGTTGTGGCTTAGGCCTGTATTGATGTGTCATGTCACCAGAGTGGTGTGTTGGATTTGAGGTGATCGTTGAGGTCATTAATGAATACGAACGGATTTGATTTCAGCTTGTTGGAAGGATAATATCGAGGTTCGGCTCGAAAATCTGCTGTAGTATTAGTCAAAAGGGAAGTGGCTTCATGAATGGTTGACCTGAGAAATGGTTACGGTTTATTGCGTGTTTCATTTATCGTCGGCAGTATATAGAAGTATTGGAATAAGACCTTAGTTGATAAGAGGTTTTCTACCGGTACTCGGGTGTTGTGTATAGCTGCTGTGAATAGAAGTTATTATTTCGAGTGTTTGAGTTATGTGGTATATCATATGATTGCACCTGAGGTTGCAGGTATAGGGTATTACAGCGGGTTCGGACTTATTCTGAATATAGATGTGAGGTTCTAATTTTGTGTACGATTTCGGAAAATGAAATGTGGTTCTATGATTTATGGGCTAGACTGGATTGTGTGATTTTAGTTAAAATGTGTTATCGGACCTATATGAGATAGGGTGACGTGGGATCACCCCCGGGTATATGCATGTTAAGGTTATTCAGCTATTGGTTGGCTTCTAGGACAACTCTGGGTATGTTCGAGGACGAACGTGTGTTTAAGTGGGGGAGGATGTAACGACCCCACCGGTCGTTTTGAGCTTTTGCACTTTGATCGCCAGTTTTCGGGCATGACTTGCCCCGTGTTATGTATTATGACTAATGTAGATCGTTGGTTTTGGTTTTTAGGAAAATTTGGAATGAATTTGAAAGAACAATTTCAGTTAAAAGGTTTGACCAAGAGTTGACTTATTTGTATATGAGCTCGGATAGTAGTTTCCATGATTTCGTTAGCTTCGTTAGGTGATTTGTGACTTAGGAGCGTGATCGGAATTGGTTTTGGAAGTCCGGTGTAGAATTAGGCTTGAATTGGCGAAGTTAGTAATTTGGCGAATTCCGGTTGATAGGTGAGATTTTGATCCGAGGGTCATAATGGAATTCCGAGAGTTGCTGTAGCTTCGTTATGTCATTTGTGATGTGTGTGCAAAATTTCAGGTCATTCGGACGTTGTTTGGTCGGGTTTTTGATCGAAAGAGTAATTCGGAAGTTTTGGAATTCTTAGGCTTGAATCCGAGGGTGATTCGGTGTTTTGATGTTGTTTTGAGCGTTCCGAAGGTTGGAACAAGTTTGAATGATGTTATGGGGTGTGTTGGCATGTTTGGTCGGGGTCCCATGAGGCTCGGATAAGTTTTGGAGGAGTTTTTGAAAGATTTTTGCCGTTTTGAGCATAAGCATGTAATGATCCAAAGGTCCATTTTTAGTTCTAGAGATCGAGATTTGATTTCGAGACTTCCGGAATTTTGACAATGAATTATAGGAGTGATCTGGAAAGTTTGGTTTAATTTCATCAACTCGCGATTGGGTTTTTGACGCGAAACATGAGTTAATTGTTTAACGAGCGAAATGGGTATGACACTGAGCAAATGAGCTCCGAATTGAGTTTCGATTGAAGGGCTATGTTCGTATTATTATTTGTGACTCATAGGAACAAGAATCATCGAATTCCGAGTTTGTATGATGGAGTTAGAGCCTTTTTAGTGAAATTAAAGATTGCTGGTGCATCAGATCTGGTGTGCACCTTTTAGCGACCCGATTTGGCTTTTAGCGACCAGATTCGGGTGTATTAGTGTTGTTCTGTTTTTTTTGCTCATTTTGACGTTTTTTTTTGTGAAAGAACACGGCTTGGGGCGATTTTTGAGCAAGAAATCATGGGAAATCTTGAGGTAAGTCACTTGTAATCATTTCTACTCCATAATATTGAATTATCATCGAATAATCCGACTAGATTACATGTTTTTGAGGTGTAAATTGGGGATTTGGACCTAGGGATTTGAAAATAAGATTTGAAGATTTGGAGGCCGAATTGTTATCGGAATTTAGTAATTTTGGTATGGTTGGACTCGTGGTTGAATGGGTTTCGGATTTTGTGAGTTTCGTCGAATTCCGAAGCGTGGGCCCGGGGGCCGGGTTTGAGCAATTTCAGGATTTTGATGTTAACTTGGATGTTTTCGAGTGGGCTTTGCTCCCTTAGCATATTTTAATGATTATGTACTGATTGTGGCTAGATTTGGAGCATCCGGAGGTCGATTCGTGCGGGCGAGGCATCGCGGGCTAGAGTTTGGACCGGATCGAGGGTAATGATTGTAAATGATATCCTGAGGGTTTGAAACACCGAATTTGCACAACGTAGTGCTATATTGAGGTGAAACACGCGCTTAATGGCGAGCGCGGGGTTGTTCACTACTGGGGATTGTGACTTGGTCCGTCCCGTTTGATACTTTACTGCGTATATTTGACTGAAATTTACTTGTTATCATCATAATTTGGGCTGATTGCCATATTTGGGCTTCGTGCCAGCTATTTGAACCCTTCGGGGATTGTTGTTGATAATTCCTCACTGTTTTAATTATATTCTTGAACTCAGTCACGTATCTTCCACTGTTTTAAGACTCAGCCAAGTTTATTTTACTTTGACACTTGAAATGATATTTCTAACAATATTTGGGTTGAGCATCATGTTTTACTGTTGCCTAGTGGCTTATGTGATTTTGTTGACTGAGTTAGGCCGAGGGCCTGTATTGTGAGGATACTTTTGGATCGGGTTGCACGCCGCAGCAATATATATATATATATATATATATATACGGATCGGGCTGCACGCCGCAACAGTGTTATACTGATACTGGTATGAGGCCAAGGGCCTAGATTTGATGCCACGAGATGCTTGATATTGCGCTTGGGCCGTAAGTGGCCCCTCTGGAGTCTGCACCTCCATAGTGAGCGCGGGTACCCATACGGATCGGGCTGCACGCCGCAGCAAGATACGGATCGGGCTACACGCCGCAGTGAAATGTGGATCGGGCTGCACGCCGCAGCAAGATGTGGATCGGGCTGCGCGCCGCAGCGGTTACTATATGATACTATGCAGAGTGATTTGAGAGTGAGCCCGAGGGGCTGGTACTGTTTGAGGTATGGCCCGAGGGGCGGACTTTTATGTGCTCATTTGCTTATTTACTTGTCTTTTTACCTGTCATGCCGTGGTATTTGTGCCCGAGGGGCGGATTTTTATGCTTATCGGCACTAACTGTTTGAAATCATTTCATAACGTTGAAAAGATCATTTTCTTTCTAACAGAGTTTTACACTGAGCCAAGTATTTCTAAAGATTTCACCGCTTCACTGTTTTCTCAAAGGATTTTACCCTGCTTCCATATATTGTGATGGTGTGCTTTACGTGTTTTCTTACTGCTCAGTTATTATTTACCTTTATTACTCACTGAGTTGGAGTACTCACTTTACTCCCTGCACCTTGCGTGCAGATGTAGGTATCTACTCACCCGGTAGCGGGTTTTGGCTGATCAGAGGCAGGGTTATATGAGTCAAGAGGTGACTGCCAGCGTTCGCAGCATCATTTTTCTTTTCCTTGCTAGTTATTCCGGTTTTGTATATATATTAGACTTCGTAGTGGATTTATTTTCCGATAGATGCTCGTGACTTGTGACACCCCATTTTGGGCTGTGTCGGGATGGTTTCCGTATTCTTATCTCTGTTTTCCGCTTTATTGACTACATTGAGCATGTGTTAGAATTTTATTAATATTAATCAATTGCCCTAAAAGAGGTGTTAGTTTTGTTCTGGCTGGCCTTGTCTTCACGAGAGGCGCCATTACGACCGGGTTGGGATTTGGGTCGTGACAAAATCTCAAACCCAAATTCCCAAAAGGAATAGAGTTGTCCGCCCAAATATCGTAAACCCGATTTCGCCTTTAGAAAAAGGGGGCATCGACAACATATATCATGAAGATCAATCAGTTTTAAAAACTAATTTGAATTCTGAAGATGAATTGGAATACTTACAATGTATTTTGTAATTTTGAATTTGGAATTTGAATCTGGTTGAAATTTCTGGTTTGCGAGAGGAGATCTGAGGAGAGACAGAGTGATGGAGGAGAACCGTAAAGTGATTTATGCGTGATGCATCTTTTATATGTTTTGTCAGGGGTATAATGGTCATATTATTATGGATTTTTTGTGAGGTGACTACCAAATCAATAGTTTTTAAAAATAGGGTACAGGTTAAAAGGTGGCATAAATATAGGGTATGGCTGCAAATCGCCCTAATGTTTGTGCAGTTGAAGGTGTTGGTTTCATTTTTGAAAAAAAAAACCATTATCCGGAGGATTGAGAAGGAGAAAATTAGAGGGAAGTGCAATTCTACGATTTGGAAATTCTTCAAAGAGTTGGGTCGAAGTTGGGGCAACTACTAAAGATAGACACATGTACTTCCACTACTACTAGGGGAAGATATGTATTGAAGTACCCCTGGAAAAGCCGTTAAAAACTCATGTGAACATAGGTCACCATAGACAAACAATTCTCTATGAGGGACTATACCTACTATGTATGAGTTGTGGACGTTTTGGGCATGCAAAGTCAAATTGCTCGTTTGCTACTTCTTCCTCAATGGAGAAAATTATGCAGCAACAGACAACAACCTTATCTCCAACTCTGAAAGATGATGACACACAGGAAAGTGACTGGAAAACAGTCAACTTTGCAAGGAAATCGAACTACACTTACAGGAACTCCACAACCACCATAAACAAGGCGGCTACAGTAGCGGCGCAACCACAAGAGCAACTTGGACCAGGTAAGTACCCTAACCCTACTAGGCCACATTTGGGCCGGATATTCACTGATAAGTACATGCCCACTAAGCCCAATAAGCATTTCCTAAACAAATTTGAGTGTTTAGCTGACTTTGGCCCAATTAGGGGAGGGCCGGATAGAATTGGTGCAGGACCAAAACATAAGGACCCAAATGTGGCAAGTGTTTCACAGCTAACATCGACCTCAATGCTGCTGCCTCTAGCTGACCAATCAACAAACATCATAGGCTCACAGCCCCAAATTGCTAACCAAAATAATACTGCCTTAGATTTACCATCCCACTCTTTACCATGCCCAAATGACCCTAACACGTTACTTAACCCAACACAAATACATCAGCTGCCTTCTCCACGTGGTAATACACTCACCTCTCAAGACCAATCCTTATTAGACAAATCCCAATTACTCACACCCCATTTAGACACGTCCCTAGTGTCAATAAGCCAAACCAAAGATAACCTGCATGCTACAGTAACCTCAACTATCCTAGACCAAAGCCATACTCAACCTCCATGCAAACATAATGATTGCAAACCATGTGAAGACCTACATGACTATACTCACCTTACTCACACGCAGATGTCTTCTTCACCATATACTCCTCCTCAGGCCTTACTAGATAACTACCATACTCCTTCTCAAATATAGGAACACACACAGAATACCATTAACATTAGCAACGATCCAGAGGCCATCTTTTCCAACCTCCAACCACAATATGTCTCTGCAGGAGAATATCCAAACCAACAACCACTTTTTTCATCTGCCAAGGCTAACCATGCAGGGGCCACAGATGCCACACATCTCAACCCCAATGATTTACACTTCACAAACAATGACAATGGATCAGCCACTCCAATCTTGGTTGGAGATGGGACTACAGGGTTATGCGCTGATCTTCACTATGGAGATGAACAATCAAGAGGTTGTTCTCCTCATTCAGAATCCTTCGCACCTAGCAGAGATCGTAACAGAGGGAATGAGACTAGGAATGGAGGCCTATACTCAAAATTAGTGGTTCACCCCCAGAATCCTCTCATGCTGGAGAACCATGCTTCAACTTCGAATCAACAACACTGGGCTTACCACATGAGCCCAATGAACCTGCATGGGAACCCAATAGTCAACATGCTGCCGTTTTACCCTCCCCACCATATGGGTCAGGTGTTTGCTCCTTGGTTCCAGTCCCTCAACTACTTCAATCCACTGTCCCCATATGCGAGCCCACTAAGTCCACTAGACAGCTTCACCTTACAGGAGAACCCACCACAAACACCACCACACTCACCACACGTACTAGACAGTCAAATAAGGCAAGAGTTGTCAGAAATACTAGCGGAGATGAGGGAAACAAGAACATAATTTTAGTGGCTAAAGGGAATTCTTTTTTACGACCTAAAAGAGCAGTACGAAAAAAAGTTTATTCTAAAATGTCCACCAGATCTAGTAACATGCAGTCTCAATTTTCGTCTGACAACAAATCCAGAAATGGGGAAATATGCCATGGTCATAATACCCATACTTCACCAGACTACTCAGTCAGTGAGTCTGGAGCAGACAACACCTCTTGTCACTCCGATGACTCCAGTTTCACTAGGGCAGATCAACAATCCTAATTCCTATATGAATTTCTTAGTCTAGAATTGTCGGGGATCACATAATCCTTAGTTTAGGTGTCACTTTAGGTCCTTAATGGATAATCATAGACCAGTGTTTGCCATTCTGCTTGAAACACACATGAATGATCATACAAGACTCCGTGATGACTTCAACTTTACCAACATGTCACAAGTATCTGCTAATGGTCTAATAGGCGGTTTAGTTGTGTTGTGGAATGAGGAGGGTATCAAGGTGACAGAGATGAGAATATCTGATCAAGAAATACATTGCATGGTCCAGGTATGTCCCACTAAACCACCTTAGATTTTATCTGCCATATATGCTAGCAATCACTATAATTTACGTAATATACTTTGGGAAAATTTAATTAATTTGCATAATATTGTTGGTATGCCTCGGCTAATAGGAGGCGATTTTAATGAAGTGTTAGAGTTAAAGGAAAAATTTGGTGGCCTCCCTATTAGTAACAATAGGGTGGATAAGTTAGCTAACTTTATAAATTATTGCGAATTAACAGACCTGGAATTTCATGGTAGTCGTTTCACATGGACTAACAAACGTAGACATGGTAATACAATTTTAGAAAGGCTTGATCGTTTTTTAGCAAATTATGACTGGATAAACTTGTACCCAGAGGCTGCAGTGAAGCATTTACCTCGTACTTATTCGGATCATTGTCCACTCTTAATCACCTTAGAACCCACTCCTAGGATGCAGCAAAAAATATTTTGTTTTGAAACTATGTGGGCATCACATCCACAATTCCCAGAAATAGTTCGTAGAGTTTGGTCTAGTGATCAATCTTTACTTCAAACGACGAGACACTTTCAAGCAGCAGCTACTCTATGGAATAAACAACATTTTGGGAATATCTTCCAACAAAAAAGGAAAATATTAGCTAGGTTGGCAGGAATTCAAGCTTCTTTACACTACCCTCAAGTATATTCCTACAGAATTTGGAAACAAAATTAACTATGAATTACAGTAATATATTACACTTAAAAGAGGAATTTTGAAAATTGAAATCTCGCATCAATTGGCTAAATGAGGGAGACGCAAACACAAAATTCTTCCATATGTCTACCATTCATAGACGTAGAAGAAATAGAATACATGGTTTGCGAGATTTGGTTGGTAACTGGATTTTCGGTCAAAATGAATTAAAAGAACATATTCTCACTTTTTATAAAACTCTATTTACAACTGAAAAGTTACTATCTACTAAAATTTATAATGACTTGAATATTCATCGACTATCTGTATGTGAAAGTCAAAACATGGAGGAGCCTCTTAGGCAAGAGTAGATTAAATGTGCCCTATATAGCTTTAAACCCTATAAAGCACCAAGTCCAGACGGGCTTCATCCTTTTTTCTACCAAAAATATTGGTCGGATGTCGGCAATAAGGTTACTCTATTTTGTCAGGACATCTTTAGTACTAAGACCATGCCTCAAGAATTAAATAAAACCTTCATTTATCTCATTCCTAAGGTAAAAAATCCGGCTACTATTCAGCAATATCGTCCCATAAGCTTATGTAATACTATGTATAAGTTAATTACGAAGATAATTGTCAATAGACTAAAACCAATTATTACCAAAATAATAAGACCTACTCAAACTAGTTTCCAACAAGGCAAGAGAGCCTCAGATAATGCTATAATAGTACATGAAGCTTTAAATTACTTTATGAAAATGAAAGGTAAGTCCTCCTCTATGCTTTTAAAATTGGACTTGAAAAAAGTATTTGACAGATTAGAATGGTCTTTTATCCGGAGGACACTTGTATATTTTAATATTCCTACATCTATGATAACATTAATTATGTCTTGGGTTACAACGACTTCCATTTCTATTTTAGTTAATGGTGCTAGGACTCAATATTTTACACCATCAAGATGAATTCGTCAGGGTGATCCTTTGTCACCATACTTGTTCATAATGTGTATGGAAATGCTCTCACGAAGCATTACATTATCAGTGACCTTCAATGGCAACCAATTTGCCTATCTAAAGAAAGGCCACAACTTTCACATCTTTTATTTATAGATGACATTATTTTGTTTTCAAAAGTCACAACCAAAAGCTGTCATGCAATAATTGATGTTCTAAATCACTTTACACATTGTTTAGGACAAAAAACCAACTTTGATAAATCAAAAGTTTACCTCTCAAAAAATTAGTACTCAATCTGATCGGAGTTATGTAATTGACTTGTCACGACCCAAAAACCAACCCGGTCGTGATGGCGCCTATCGTGGAACTAGGCCAGCCACTTATTTCCAATTACTCTATTTTCCAATTGAAAAGCTTAAGAAAACATCATGTTTTAACAGAAATCCAATGATATAAAAATAGAAGTTCCAAAACCAGTGGAAAGAAAATACAAGCCCGACCTCGGGTGTCACCAGTCATGAGCAAAAATTACTACAACTGTTCGAAATAACAAGACTAGTACAGTCTGAAAATATCCAACATATAAACTAGAGGAAGGTAGGGAAGGAGAAGGCGGAACTGCGGTCGCCAAGCAGCTACCTCGCAATCTCCAAGTGAAAGTCCGCACAATATAATCAGCAGCCGCTACCGTGACCCGAGACACCTGGATCTGCACACAAGGTGCAGGGGGTAACGTGAGTACACCAACTCAAAAAGTAACAAGTCCAACCTATGGACTGACAGGTAGTGACGAACAAACCTCAACAGGTAATAACATATATCTGAACAGGAAAAGTACACATGCTTACAGTTCAAGTAAAGTTCAATAGTATTTAAATGCAACTGAACAGTACGAAGTTCAAAACTCAAAGATTTTACATATACCAATGCACAACTAGCATGATCAATGTTCCATGAACCTCCACTCACAAGTACTTAACCCCTCGGTACTGTATATGGCCATCCGGCCTAGGGAAGATCCATCCCGGAATATACATCATTAACCGCAGTCATCCAGTACCGAGGACACAGGCCAATCTAGCCTCACGGAGAAGATCCATCTCCCGGTATATTACTTCGGACAAGATCCGTGTCCAGGGAAGATCCATCCCTCAGTATCATCATCTGCACTCACTGGGGGTGTAAAGACTCCGGAGGGGCTTCTCTCATTAGCCCAAGCGCTATAACAAAGCCAACGAAGGCTTGTTCAATATCTCGCTGCGGTGTGCAGCCCAATCTCATATTGTCACTCAATATCAGGCTCTCGGCCACCCTCAGTCATAACTCACCAGTCTCACACACAGGCTCCAAATGTCATGATACTAGCCCGGTCCACAATAAAATGTGGCAAATAGTAATAATCGAGACTGAGACATGATATAATATGCATGAAAAGGACTGAGTACAGAATATCAGTAAAATAAATGATATGACAGCAAGAAACGACCTATTGGGTCTCAATAATATCGGCATGAAGCCTTAACATGATAATCAGCATGATTTACAGCTCAACAACTAGATCACATAATTACAGCACAGATATCGGTAAGAAAGAACCACTAAGCGGTGTTCTGGAATGATCCAGGCAGCGTTTCCCACGGTGCACGCCCATACGCCCGTCACTTGGAATAGTGTCACCTTCGTAATAATCATAGAACACATAGTTCGGGGTTTCGAACCCGCAGAACCAAGATTGGAAGCGTTACTTATCTCAAGCCAAGCCAAACTCTAGCACGCGACGCCCTTTCCTCTCGATTCGGCCTCCAAATGCCTCGAATCTAACCAAAATCAGTTCATAACCATCAATATATGCTAAAGGAGTGAAACCCATACGAAATTAATCAAATTACAGCACAAATCCCGAAATTGAGCAAACCCGACCCCCGGGCCCACGTCTCGAAATCCGACAAAATTTACATCAATGGAATCCTTATTCCCCCACGAGTTCATTCATACCAAAAGTACCAAAATCCGACCACAAATGACCCCTCAAATCCCTAATTTTAGGTCTCCAATTTTTCCATGCCCTAACCCCCAATTTGCTACTGATTTTCCCATAGATTTCAAGCTTACAACCTTAAAAATCATCATAAAAACGAGTTTAGGGATCAAGGACCTTACCTCTAAGAAACCCTCTTGAATTCTCCCTTGAATTTGCTCTCCAAAGCTTCTTCCCGTTTGAAATGTTATGAAAAATAACCTAAATTCGCGAAGGGTGAAATATATATGTTTTGACCCAGCAAAACCGCATCTACGGTCTAATTATCACACCTGCGGACCCACACCTGCGGTCCCAGGTGCGCATCTGCGGATTTCACTTATCCGCCCAGCCACCGCACCTGCGATCAAATTCTCGCACCTGCGCCATCGCAGGTGCGCCCAAAGTTCCGCATCTGCGGCTCCAGCCTTTCCCTCTCTTGGCCGCATCTGCAACTTCATTTCCGCTTCTGCTTCAGCTGCCAATTCTAACTCAAAACCTCCCGTCAACCACCCGAAATCACTCCGAGGCCCCTGGGACCTCAACCAAAAGCACGATCAAGTCATATACCACCTTCCAAACTTGTACCAATCTTTGAAACACCTAAAACAACATCGGAACATCAAATTAACCACGGATTCAAGCCTAAGAACTCTAAAAACGTCCGAGTTCCGCTTTTGATCAAAAAGCCTATCAAACCTCGTCTGAATGACCTGAAATTTTGCACACACATCCCATATGACAAAACGGACCTACTGCCACTCCCGGAATTCCATTCCGACCCCGATATCAAAATCTTCCCTATCAACCGGAAAACGCCAAAAATCCATTTTCGCCAATTCAAGCCTAAATCTACTCCGGACCTCCAAAACACATTCCGATCGCGCTCCTAAGTCCCAAATCACCTCCCGAAGCTATCCGAATAATAAAAACCAAATTCCGGGATCATTCGCTCACAAGTCAACTTTCGGTTGACTTTTCCAACTAAAGACCAACTTAAGAGACTAAGTGTCTCAAACCTTCCTAAAACCATTCCGGATTCGAAACGACTAACTCGATACCACATAATACAGATGATCAAAGCATAAAGAAGCAGAAATGGGGGAAACGGGGCGGTAACTCATGAAACGACCGGCCGGGTCGTTACATCCTCCCCTCTTTAACCAATATTCATCCTTGAAAGAGTCAAGAAATATACCTGAAGCCTCGAATAGGTAAGGATATCTGCTCCGCATCTCCTGCTCGTTCTCCCAGGTAGCCTCCTCCACGGGCCGACCACTCCACTGCACTTTCACTGAAGCTATATCCCTCGACCTCAACTTCGAACCTGATGCTCCAGAATGGCTGCTGGCTCCACATCATAAGTCAAATCTCCCTCTAACTGAACCGTGCTAAAATCAAAAACATGAGACGGATCCCCAATATACTTCCAGAGCATAGAAACATGAAACACCGGATGCACACTCGACAAGCTGGGTGGAAAAGCAAGCTTATAAGCCACCTCCCCAATCCTCCGAAGTACTTCAAAAGGCCCAATGAACCGAGGACTCAATTTACCCTTCTTCCCAAATCTCATAACACCCTTTATGGGTGAAACCTTCAGTAGAACCTTCTCCCCAACCATATAGGACACATCACGGACCTTCCTATCAGCATAACTTTTCTGTCTCGACTGCGCTGTACGAAGCCGCTCCTGAATCACCTTCACCTTGTCCAAAGCATCCTGCACTAAGTCTGTGCCCAAAAGCCTAGCCTCACCCGGCTCAAACCAACCAACTGGAGATCTACACCGTCTCCCATACAAAGCCTCATATGGAGCCATCTGAATACTCGACTGATAACTGTTGTTATAAGCAAACTCCGCGAGCAGTAGAAACTGATCCCATGAACCACCGAAGTCAATCACACAAGCACGCAACATGTCCTCCAGTATCTGAATCGTGCGCTAGGACTGTCCGTCCGTCTGAGGGTGAAAGGCTGTGCTCAACTCAACCTGAGTACCCAACTCTCGCTGCACGGCCCTCTAAAACTGCGAAGTAAATTGAGTGCCCCTATCAAAAATGATGGAAACCGGGACACCATGCAAGCGAACAATCTCCCGGATATAGATCTCTGCCAACCGCTCCGAAGAATAGGTAGTACAAATAGGAATGAAGTGCGCGGACTTGGTCAGCCGATCCACAATCACCCAAATAGCATCGAACTTTCAAAGTCCGTGGGAGCCCAACTACAAAGTCCATGGTAATCCGCTCCCATTTCCACTCTGGAAACTCTATCTGCTGAAGTAAGCCACCCGGTCTCTAATGCTCATATTTCACCTGCTGACAATTGAGGCACCGAGCTACAAATCCCAGAATGTCCTTCTTCATTCTTCTCCACCAGTAATGCTGTCTCAAATCCTGATACATCTTCGCGGCACCGAATGGATGGAATACCGCGAGCTGTGGGCCTCCTCCAGAATCAACTCCCGAAGCCCATCAACATTGGGCACGCATATTCGGCCCTGCATCCTCAATACCCCATCATCACCAATAGTCACATCTCTGGCATCGTCGTGCTGAACTCTGTCCTTAAGGACAAGCAAATGAGGATCATCTTACTGACGCTCTCTGATGCGATCAAATAAGGAAGACCGAGAAATCACACAAGCCAATACCCGACTAGGCTCCAAAATATCCAACCTCACAAACCAATTGGCCAAGGCCTGAACATCTACTGCAAGAGGTCTCTCCCCAACAGGAATATACGCCAAACTCCCCATACCCACCGCCTTCCTACTCAAGGCATCGGCCACCATATTGGCCTTCCCCGGATGGTACAAAATAGTAATATCATAGTCCTTTAGCAGTTCCAACCATCTCCGCTGCCTCAAATTGAGATCCTTCTGCTTGAACAAGTGCTAGAGGCTACGATGATCAGTAAACACCTCACAAGACACACCATAAAGATTATGCCTCCAAATCTTTAACGCATGAATAATGGCAGCCAACTCCAAATCATGAACGGGGTAGTTCTTCTCATGGGGCTTCAACTGACGAGAAGCATAAGCAATAACTCTACCCTCATGCATCAGCACACACCCAATACCAACTCTTGAAGCATCACAATACACGGTATATGAACCTGAAGCTGATGACAAAACTAATACTGGAGCTGTGGTCAAGGCAGTCTTGAGCTTCTGAAAGCTCGTCTCACACTCATCCGACCACATGAAAGGAGCACCCTTCTGAGTCAACTTGGTCAAGGGTGATGCTATAGATGAAAATCCCTGAACGAACCGGCGGTAATAACCCGCCAAACCAAGAAAACTACGCATCTCCGTGGCTGAGGACGGTCTGGGCCAACTCTGAACCACCTCTATCTTCTTCGGATCAACCTAAATACCCTCGCTAGACACCATGTGCCCCAAGAAAGCCACTGAACTAAGCCAAAACTCACACATGGAGAACTTTGCATAAAGTTTCTCCTCCCTCAATCTCTGCAATACCACTCTCAAATGCTCCGCGTGCTCCTCTTGACTACGCGAGTACACCAGACTATCATCAATGAAAACTATGACAAACGAGTCGAGATACGGCCGGAACACGCTGTTTATCAAATGCATGAACGTTGCTGGGCATTGGTCAGCCTAAAAGACATCACAAGGAACTCATAATGACCATATCGGGGCCTGAAGGCTATCTTAAGAATATCCGAGTCCCTGATCTTCAACTGGTGATACCCTGAATGAAGATAAATCTTGGAGAACACTCTCGCTCCCTGAAGCTGGTCAAATAAATCATCGATACGAGGCAAAGGATACTTGTCCTTAATTGTTACTTTGTTCAACTGCCTGTAATCAATGCACATCCTCATCGTGCCATCCTTCTTCTTCACAAATAGAACAGGTGCACCCCAAGGCGACACACTAGGACGAATAAACCCCTTATCAAGGAGTCCCTGAAGCTACTCCTTCAATTCTTTCAGCTCCGCTGGTGCCATACGATACGGTGGAATAGAAATGGGCTGAGTGCCCGGCACTAGATCAATACCAAAATCAATATCCATGTTCGGTGGCATGCCCGGTAGGTCTGCAGGAAACACATCAGGAAAATCCCTCACAACTGGAACAGAATCAATGCTGGGAGTCTCTGCACTGACATCCCTCACAAATGCTAAGTATGAAAGACAACCTTTCCAGACCATACGCTGGGCCTTCAAGAATGAGATTAACCTGTTGGGAACATAATCAGACAAACCTCGCCACTCAATCCGTGGCACACCCGGCATAGCTAATGTTACTGTCTTGGCGTGATAGTCCAAAATAGCCCGGCACGGAGATAACCAATTCATGCCCAATATCACATCGAAGTCCACCATGCAAAGTAACAGAAGATCCACTCGGGTCTCAAGACCCCAAATAGACACAACGCACGATCGGTATACACGGTCTACCACAACAGTATCGCCCACAGGAGTAGAGACATGAATAGAAGAAACGAGAGACTCGCAGGGCGTATCCAAATAATGGGCAAAATATGATGACACATAAGAGAAGGTAGAACCGGGATCAAATAATACAGAGGCATCTCTTTGGCAGACTGAGATAATAACTGTGATCACAGCATCTGAAGCAATAGCATCTGGTCTGGCTGGAAGAGCATAGAAACGAGCCTGACCACCACCTGATCGGCCTCCCCCTCTAGGGCGACCCCTAACTGACTGACCCCACCCCGAGCTGACTGAGCGGGTGGGGAAGTAACTGGTGCAGAAGCTGAAGGCTGACTACTCTGCTGAGATGACCCTCCCGAAAGACGGTGACAAAACCTCTTAATATGCCCCAAGTCTCCACACTCGAAGCAACCTTTACTGGCAAATGGCGGTGGGGACAGAAGGGAGCCTCCCGCACCGGGATGCCCACTAGAAGAACTAGGCATAGATGAGCCCTGAACTGATGGTGGCTGAGTCGAACTCTGAGCTGGAAGGGCACTGAGAGACGAGTGACCCTGATGTGAACTGTGAGAACCATGGCTAGATAACCCACCACAGTGACCTGAACGGGCTGGCTGAGCATGTCTGAATGAACGGCCTCTGCCGTGCTGAAACTAACCTTCCGAAGAAGAACCACCAAAGCTACCAGATCCTCGAGGCCTCTTGGCCTCCCTCTCCTCTCGCTCCTGGCGACAAACTGACTCAATCTCTCTAGCAATATCAACCACCTCCTCATAAGAAGCACCAGATACTATCTCTCTGGTCAGAAAAATCCGTAGCTGATAGTTGAGGCCATCAACGAACCTCCTGATCCTCGCCCTGTCTGTGGGAACTAGCCAGATAGCATGACGGGCCAACTCGGAGAACCTCATCTCATACTGCGTCACGGACATGCCCTCCTAACGCAGCTGCTCGAACTGCCTGCGCAGCTCCTCCCTGCGGGAATGCGGTACATACTTCTCTAGGAAGAGAATGGAGAACTGATGCCAGGTAAGGGGCGGTGCGCCTACAGGCCTACGCCTCTCATACGCCTCCCACCAAGTGAAGTCAGCCCTAGAAAATTGAAAAGTGGTAAATGCAGCTCCGCTAGTCTCCAGAATCCATGTTGTACGTAGAATCCTCTGGCACTTGTATAAGAAACCCTGGGCATCCTCGCCCTCTGCTGCGCTGAAAGTCGGAGGCTAAAGTCTACCAAATCTCTCCAGTCGACGCTGCTCGTCATCAGGCATAACTGGAACTACATAGTCCTGAGCAGGGGAAACCGGCTGGGCTGGTGGTGCCTCCAGTGTCTGAAGTCCCTGCACAACCTGCTCAGGTGTG